>NW_027526454.1:0-12060 GCF_048455015.1 Haemaphysalis longicornis
CCAAATTCAACCTCAACTTTCAATTTTGAATCAATCCTTTCTTGTAATCACGCACTGTTTCTGGATGCAAATGGTTACGTATCTACTTGTCAGTTGTTTTAAGCGGGCGCACAACCCCCCTCCTGCCCGATTCGGGGCCAATCCCCCGCGTGCGTATGAGGCATGAGACGAGGAACAACAACGACAACAACCATAACGACAACCGTGTTTCCCAAGTCCCGCCTGCTTGGTTCCGTCAGCCATGTTTAAAGACGATAGTCTTTCTTGGGCCACTTAAACACAGAAATTTTGGTCTGTCTGTATGTCTGTCTGTCTGTCCGTCTGTCTGCCTGTGACTGTAATCAGCCACGCCGCCAAAGTAAAATTGATACTGCGCCATAGTCTTATATACTAACAGCCAAATGTGAACATCTAAGCCCGGTTTACATGTTCATATTTGTCAACTTTGTTGAACAAGAACAAGGCAATACGCAAATATAAGACAGGAAATTAGTACACAAGGAACATTTGGAATGGTCCTTTATTATAACATTCAATGATGCTTGGTTTTTCTATAGAAAATGACATTCTACATCATTCTACTTCTACTGCAGAACAGTTCCGCCTGTTGTTGCCCGTGCCACCTCCTGGCGGCGTATGAGAAATCGCACAGCAAAATCAACGAAAGGTTTCACTAGCTAGGTTCCACGTTCTGCTTGGAACGCATGTGGTGCATGGCAACGTGGTTCTATAAACCTTGAAGTTGGCCGCCTCGATTCACGCGCGTCTCCACCGTATTGCAGCGCTGGCGTAGAGGAACCCAGCCTGTAGCAGTGGAACCCGATAAATGCAAATCACTTTAAGCAAACCTTTAGTGTGTTTACCTTGGCACGAGCATGACAGGAACAGCATTAGAGGTGAGCCGGAAAGCAACGGCGGACATTTCCTTGGCAAATGTCTACAAAGACTATCGTCTTTTGATGACATTTGCAACGAAAGGAGCAGATACGCGGCCAGTTGTTTACGATGCGGTTATGATAGGGCTGAAAACCGACAAATGCAGCAGCGTCGGCCATGGCCGTGAGTCGGCAGAAAGAAAAAGGAGAAGAACGTCTTTGAAAGGGTGACACAGGGGAGCGTCGCCATCCGGATGTGCTAGCTTGGGGCGGCGCCACCACGCGACACAAGAGCAGACGCCGAAACAATTCGGCATGTGAGCTTAGTGATTCTAATTTATACCGATTTTCACTAGTTTAGTAAGTTTGAGAATTGCGAGAAAGCTGAGGGAACATTTATAATGACTATTTATCAGAACCAGTTGCTACTTTCACCTTTTGTAATACCTCTTAAAATACAACCGAATTGGTATTCCCTGATTGAGAAAATGGAGTCCCATTCGTGGCAAGCAGTGCGCAAAACGTATCGTTTCTCTAGCGGCCAGATGTCTGCATGTGGTTTGTACATTTGTTCCCGCCCTGCAAACCAATCCTTAACGTATGAGTGCCGCACGACCACTTAATTCCGTCGGATGTGGGTTACCACTATAGGTGCCGTCGAACAAGTTAATCAAGCCGGGCGAAGGCAGCACGCAACAGACGCGAAGCCAGAACAACCGTCGCTAAAGCAGACGACAAAGCCGTATCGCCGAAGCCGCGGCTGCCGAGCAGACACTTCCGAGTGGGGAACGAACAACGCACGCTGATTCTTGCCATCTGCAGTGTGCTCTGCGAGTGAAACGTACCGCCCCCCCCCACCCCTCCCGCTCCGTCGTGTTGTGAGTTTGTTGCCCCGCAGCCCACGAAAGAACCGTTGTCTGGTAGAGCTAGAAAGCTTTGCTTTAAAAGCGGCCTTCATGGCAGGCTACGGGGTCGCCTTCCCTGCAAAGCCCAAATACATTTATGCTGGGCTCTCCTCCAAGCTTTCGCGGAGGCCCCGCCACGCCACAGGTAGATACGTGCAGGAGCAGAAAAACGGCCATTGTCGCGATATTTTAATTGTCGCCGGATGGGGCTCACAAAATCACAACGACAAGGGGACGAAAAGAAAAGGCGGGCTTACTAAGCATAACTTCCCGGCTTATCCTTTGTTGTGGTTGGGCGGCCGGGTTAATGAAGCCACCTTGCAACAAGTTTCCTTGAGGGTTGTGGGCATTATCCTATCGCATCCTTAACCCTTTCCATTAAGGAATAGAATAGAATAGAATAGAATAATAGAATAACGCGCCGTCGTTATTCTCACTGCTCTCGCGCAGCACCGAACTGCCCTGCCGAGAGACTCTGCCCACAACGGGTTCGAGAGCGAGCCACGACTCTCACCGCGAGTGTACGTTTTCAATCACTTCACCGGGAAGCAAGATATTTCATAGTACAGGGGTTTATTACGCGGGAAACCACGATACAAACGCTACACTGCACTACGCACCTAGCCCCTGGGGCATACAGCCGTCAGCGTGTGCCCAGCCCGTAGTCGGGCAGCAGTTAGCGTCCGCCGGCGTTGGCCGGCCGCAACGCTCGCTGACGTAGGGGAAGGGGGCTCTCTGTGGCCGCTACACATTTCAAGCCGCTCGACTCGATCGGGCGGCATCGGCGCTCGTCCGCTGACCTCAGACGGCGCAAGCCGTCACATCGCGGACGCGGGGGCAACCCACCAAGAAGTGGAATATGCCCGCGGAGACTCGCCGGGCATCCTAGATAAACGCACTGACGCAAATCGAGGCATGCGCTAATCGACACGGTGGGTGCCGTGACCCACGGAAGTGGGAAACAACGGCCAATGCAAGAAACGGCCAGAAGTGGCCGAAAGGCATTTACGTACCGTGCGATCACTGCGCGTCCCAAGGGCGGTCTCCCCCGGGGAGTCTCCTGCGCGCATCCCCCGTCGCTTCGTAGGGAGAGGAGGGAAGCGCGCGAGGATCGCCCTCGCCCCACCAAGGAGGAGGACGTCGTCAGCGCCTCCTCGCCCGGATATGAGGGGCTTGGCCCCCACAGGGTACAAAGGTTCAAGTATAGTGGCTCACAGCATGCCCAATTTTGGTTCAGTTCGCGCAGTGACAACAAATATCAATGGATATTTTTTGCGGTACAATGAGAACAAATTGTTAGGTAAATTGCAGACAAGGATAACGTAAAATTATATTTGTAAGTGACAGCCTTTATTTGCAAGCCAGTTCGACGGAGGTTGAATGATGCCTACACGGCACTATTTTGGACAGCGCCTGTAAGACGAAACTGCCTTGTTCTCAGCCAGCTTTTTTTCCTCACTGTGCCTACGCCATGGTACTACGCGCACGATCCTGACCACGCTTCGTTTCGTGCCTGTCATTTGTAATACTGCCGGGATGTAGCCACACTAACGTTGTTATGCCGAGCAAATGTTCAGTTCCGCGGTGTCGCGGAAATTACATACCAGAGTGTAAAGTGCCTGTGTTTCGGTTTCCTCAACAGGACGAGTTGTGACACAAATGGATACGTGCGATATGTCGAGAAGACCTTAAACCAACACAAAATTCCAGGGTGAGTAATTTCTTACCGTCTAGAATATTGTCTCCCACGATTGCAAAGATGTAGCACTGCACACGTTATCGCATAAACAAAGTGTTAAATACAGTCTACCTAACGCGTAATATAACTTTATTGAAATAGTTATTACTGACTCGAAAGTAATATTCTGTCTCAGGAATGCGTACACCACTTCGCACCCGACGACATTTTGTACAGTACATCCTACGTCGATGGGGCCACAGGGCGTAGGGTGACTGCGTCGCTGCCAAAGCTGGGCCCTCGCCCGGGGGTAGTTCCGACCAGGTTGTTTCCAGACTGTCCGACCTACCTGCCGTCCGAGCACGCTACTCGGAAGAGTCTAGATAGTATGCGAATACGGCTGGAAGCGGCGGCCATGCAGAAGGCTCTTGCAGAGTCAGTTGAGACTTTCCACGGCGAAGAGGAAGCTGACAGAGTTCTCTACCTGAAAGACCTTGCAGATTACGTTCGGTGCGAATGGGGTGTGCTCTAAGATGTCATTGAAAAAATCATCATCATGTACAGCCTATTTAGGTCCACTGCAGCCCGAAGGTCTCCCCCATTGACCTCCACCCGTTTTTGTTCTGTGCTGCCCGAGTCCTGTCTATGCCTCCGAATTTTCTTTTTTCACCTCCCCATCGAGTTAATGGGTTTCCTCTTCTTCAGGTGCCGTCTTTCGGTATCCATTCTGTTGTCCTTGTGGTCTACCTGTTGTCCGTTCTTCGTACCACATGGCCAGCCCAAGTCCATTTCTTTTTCTTAACCTGAACTATGATATCATCTGCTCGAGTTTGTTCCCTAATCCAGGTAGCTCGTTTTTTGTCCCTAAGCGTTACTCCTAACATCATCCGCTCATGGTACGCTGAACGGACCTAAGCTTGCTTTTTAATTGTTTAATAGGTCACCAAGTTTCCGCTCCATATGTCATCACCGGCAGGACGCACTGTTTGAATACCTTTCTGTTTAGGGATAGAGGTGTCTTACTTTTTATTATTTGCGAATGCTTGCCTAGTACACCCCATACCAGTCTTATTCTGCGCCTGATTTCTTTCTCGTGGTTTGGGCCCGCACTGACCATCTGGCCAAGGTAGTTATATTCTTGTACTTGTTCCAATGTTTTGTCTCCTAGGCTAAAAAAGGCGCGTTGAGCATGTTTATTTATTATCGCTTAACTTTATTCCTATTTTTCTTTAGCACCACAGCGAAGCTCTCTGATTTTAGTTCCTCACTAATGTTTTGGAGTAGCTCTGCAGATTCACTCAGCAAGACTTTGTCGTCTGCAAACAATAAATGGCTCCAGTATTCGCCGTTTATCCGTAATCCTAAGTTTTCCCAGTCAAGCGTCCTGAGTACACTCTCCAGACATGCTCCGAACAATTTTGGCGAGATGGTATCTCCTTGCCGCACTTCTTTTCTGTTTTAGAATTTGTCACTTTGCTTGTGAAGGGTAATTCTGCCAGTGCATTCCTCATATATGTCGTCTAGGGGTCATAGGTAGGTATTCTCTATTCCTCGGTCCTTTAAGGCGTCCATCACTGCGGCGTTGCTCACTGAATCGAACGCATTCTCATATTCTATGAATATCATGTCAAGTGGTTTATTATACCCTGCGCATTTTTCTATTACTTGGTCGATGACACGGATGTGATCCATTGTAGAGTATCCTTCCTGAACCCAGACTGTTCTCTGGGTTGTTGGAAGTCTAGGCTGGCCGTTATGAGGCTAACTACTATAGCTTGGTAAACAGCTTGTATGCATCTGACAGAAGGCTGATGAGTCTGTAGTTCTTAAGATATTTGTTATCTCCCGTCTTGTGAATTAAAACTGTGTTAGTGTTCTTCCATGCTTTTTGTACTTTTAAAGTCCTTAAACCTTCTAAGAACAGTTTAGCAAGCTTTTCTATTATTGCATCTCCACCCTATTTTACAAGGTCGAAGGTTATGCGTTCGTGCCTTGCAACTTTCCCTCGCTTCATGCCCTTAAGCACATTTTCTACTTCGTCTTTCGTTAATGGTGGAACATCGCAAGCAACGGTTGTAGGCTCGGTAGTCTGCCGCGCTCCAGCGTCGCTGGCGTATAGCCTGGTGTAGAATCGTTATGCGATTTTTATTATCTCTTTCATATTGGGCGTAGTGTTACCCTGCTCATCTATAAGTGGGTAGAGTCTGTCTCGGCCAACAGATAGCTTCCTCCTTGTTGCCTTCAAGCTCCTTTCTTTTTCTAACGTTTCCTCGGTGGCCGCCATGTCGTACTCACGAATGTCATTTGTTTTGCTTCACTTTATCAGTTGTGACAGCTCCTTTAATTCACTTTGATCCACCGTACTCGACAATATTATCTTCTGGTTCTGCGAAACAAGTTCCTTTGTTCGCCTAGTTAGTTTGCTAGTTTGCTACCTACGTGCTGCTTCTCGATTAGCCGCTGCTGACTCAGTGATTGCTGTTGTTAGGTTATCATTTAGGGTGTGCACACTGTCCTCGTTTTGACCGTCTAGAAGCGCAAACTTGTTCTGAAGGGTTATTTTCAACTCCTGCAGGTTATTTTCAACTCCTGCATCCTGACTCTGACTGACGTGATGCTGGGTTTCTTACTTCGTACGAGCTTCCTTCTTTCTTCTTTGAGATTTGCCCTTACTTTGCACCTAACCGTCCTATAATCACTGCACCGAATCTCGCTTAGTACCTCCACGCCCTGCACAATACCTGGGTTGTCACACAGAATTAAGTCAATTTCGTTTTTTAATTCCTGTCAGGATTTCTCCAAGTCCATTTCCTACTCTTGGGTTGCCGGAAGAATTTGCTCGGTAGTTTGAGGTTATTTCTCACTGCAAATGCAACCAGTGTATCGCCTCGACAGTTGAGAGTGTCTATTCCAAAATTTCCCACTGATTTTTCTCCTTCTCTCTTTGCACCTATTTTTACGTTAGTCTTCGATTACAATTGTGAATTGTGCGGTTCTGTTATTTATTTCTGACTCGAAGTCTTCGTAGAAACTATGTACGGTCTGGTAGCTAGCCTGGTAGCTAGCTGTGCATGCAAGGCTTGTATTGTCTTTAATTTGTCCCGCTTGTTTAGCTTGATCAGAACGACTCCAACTCTTTCGTTAACACTCAAGAATTCTTCCAGATTTCTTGCTATCTCACGGTGGATCAAAAATCATACCCCGTGCTCTTTCTTTTCGTGAGGCGCCCGATAGCACAGAATATGCCGCTAGTCAGTTCTATGTAACCTTCTCTTTTTCTTCTAACCTCACCTAGCCCAATAATGTCCAAACTAACGTCTTTGAGTTCCACTAATAGTACAGTTAAGCTACCCTCGGCAGAGAGTGTTCGTGCGTTGAACGTTGCCTAGCCAAGTTTAAGTTTCATAGGCGGACTGTCTGGACCCAGGGATTCTCAGCACCCTCCGCTGTATCACTCGCATGACCGCCGCCGTGGTCAGGTGTTCTACAGCTGCTGGGGACTGAGGGCCGTGATTTGGGTTGGTCACTCATGAGGTGTTTGGGGCAACTACTACACCGGTGTGGCCAGGTCCTTCTCTGGTAAGGAAGTGCTGCTTGTGTCCCCAAAAGCCTTCCTAGCATTGTTGAACCTTTCCACTGTAGCCTCCAAGGTATCTGGGATGGTGCTTTTATTCCGGACAAGGCAGCAGTCCATACCACCTTGTTATGTTACTTTGCAATGCCGTACATTAGATTTGATGACGATGATGATGATGATTTCTATTGGTTTCCTTTTTGTATCGGGGTGATGACTGTCATCTGACCAAAAAGAAAGTGCATCACTTGTGGTAAACGTAAGCACTTCCGTGCGGGCACATGCTCAAAGGATTCATGCCTTCGCACAAGAAGTGACAAGTCTTCGGATTAGACGTGTCGAAGCTTTGACATTGCAGTCGGGACTCTTCAACGGTGCGGAGCGCATGGGCACGACAACACAAGGACGATCGAAACAAGGACTTATGCTATGACGTGTCTTTCTCATTGCTTGCAAGTGTTGCGACGATACGGCGAACGCTGGAGTTTTCTTGTGGTCAAAGTTGGCCAGTCTCACTAAGTGGGTGTGCTTGGCTTGACGAACGTGCAGCAGAAGCACGCGTGCATGAGCGCTCAGCATTTACTTGGTATTGTGAGCACTGCGGACACCATACAAAAACAATTTGTTCAACAGCTTTGATGCTAATATCTATCATTACTGTCGTGTACGAGTTACTCAGAAGGTGAGGAGTAGGCCAGAAAATTGCTATCCCCGATGGAGATTTTGTTCTCTGCAACAAAAATATCAGACAGCGTTCACGTATCTTTGGTTTTAAACGATAGTGTTCCCACGTCGTCTGGGAATCTGACTAGCCAATTACAATGTGTCCAAATGGCTTCTATAAGCCAACGCCCACTGAACCCTAGAAATTATGTAATTCCAGCTAGATATGGCGGTGATTATAGCTAGAGAAACAACGTCCTGCTGAAAATAACGATAGAAAGTGGAATTTACTAGCGTAAAATTAAAGAATTCAATTAGGTAATAATGCTTCTTTGACCTATGAATCATCCAACGGCGGCTGATGCTTAGAGAACGGCGAGACTTCAAGAATGAGGGTTTTAATAAAAATTTCTAAGACAAAAAACGAAGGAAGCTCACAATAACGCGTAAGAAGCTGTACGCAACCTTGACGATCATCACGAAGGTTTAAATTGCCACGATTTTCGCCAATTTCCTTCTTTTTCTCTGCCGCAACGACCTTTGTTGCTATAAGGGTGAGCTTGGCTCATTTTTTGGAAGTTATAATCATTGGACATCACCTTAGAGGGGCATACGCTATGACGTATCTTTCTCGTTCCAAGCAATTATTGCTACGATTACGCCGAACGCTGGAGTATTTTTTTATAAGCTTGGCCAGTCTCCTGAAGTGATATGCTTGGCTTGACAAACGTGCGTAGAGGACGCTGGGTGATGGCCACGTGGCACGCACACGCAACCGCTTCTCATTTTTTTGGTTTTCTGGCTGTGGCCGTGAGGCCCGCACTCACGTGCGCGCATGCTCGGCCATTTCTGGGATTTTTAACTGCGGACAGTAGAAATTAGGATTTGCTACAGAGCTTTGCTGTTTTAAAGCAGTAAGTGTACACTATCTTGCGCAAGGCTGGAACCATAGTGAAGCGGCCGGATTTCTTTCTTCTTCAGCACTGCAGGATTGCTGACTGCGTAAGAAAATCCCCACACATTCGTACAAGTTTGAAATTGTTTATTTACATGCTCCGCCGTCGCTCTTCAGTGTGCTAGTAGTAGTCATCGTCATACACATCGCTATTTTCACGTTCCTCTTGCCGAGCATTACATGCACGGTAGCACTTACCGAAAACTTGGGCGCAGCGGCGCTGCGTACGTGCACGATGCATGTTCTGTGTTCCTGGATGCGTGGAAGTTCCGTGGAGGAAGTGTTGTGTCAGCTATGGCATTGCCGGTTTTTAGTCAACGCGACGCTCACCTCAATGCTTTCGCCAGTATCTTTTTGCCAAAGCCACTGCATGATCATGGGACGGGTGGCGATTGCCGCGATGCAGGCGCTCTCGAGTGCTCGGCATATTCTTGGTATTTTTAGCGCATTACGCGTTGTGCGCCACACATTACGGCCAGTTACAACAGCTCTGCTGTGAAAAGCGAGGCGAGCCGGCGCAGCCACGACAGCATACGCGAGCTCGTGAGGAGCAGAATGAAATGATGGTGATGAGCGTCGTCTGCTACGAGGGTTGATAAGACGGAAGTCACAACAATGCTTGTCCTGCAAGAAAAGACCAATTTCTAGGAATATATGCTGCTGGAAGTTTCAGCAGCCCAGCTTGAATCGCAAATTGTCCCGAGTACACGAATACAAGTTATTTCTGATCGGGTGCCTGAAGTACATGGTGTAAAGCTATAAGCGAAGATATAATTTTCTTTCCACTGAAGCTCTGCAGTGTACCACTATCATGTGGTTCCACCACCAAGGCGGTCATGCTTCCAAATTTCCCCACTTCCAATGTAGTCCCACTTCCAAAGTGGTCCGACCTTCAAGTGCTTCTACTTCCAATGTGGTCGAACTTGTGAAGTGTTGCCTGTTCGATAAGCCACTTCAAGGCGATCCCGCTTCAAATGTTCGTCTGGGTGGCCATTGCGAAGTCTGGGCACCAATTATAACAACAATTATGTTAATAATCAGCGATTCTCTAGCCACCCTTCCCCTTTCCATCACCTTCAAAACACTCCTGAAGCCTCTGGTTGGATGTACAGTCGGGGACTTAATTTTGCAGACCACGCGAGCGCGTGGCAAAAGCCACCGATGCGCCCTCTGGAGGCCCGGCGCCTGTTGTCGAGACCGGCGCGGCACGCATGCGCGTCCTGTTTTACTCGCAGGCACGCCGATTTTCTCGCTTCCTGCAGCGGTGCTGCACTGGTCACTCAAGTACCACATAGCGACGCCTTTGTAGCATTCCTTTCTTCCCGATGGCACATTCGGGGCTCAACATGACGATTGCGAGAGCTTTGGCGCAAGCGCTCCTCGCGTCCTGATAAACACTCGCGCGGAATGTTTTATTTCTTTTAAATGCAGAGCATTTCAGTAACTCACGATGTCACCCGCGTTGACGTCCGTAGTCCGCACCATCGTTGTCCCTACTATATATAAAAAAATACTATCCGGCGCCCGGTTTCGATCCCTCCACCCTGCGGGTGGAACGCAATGTACATGGTGCTCTACCCACTGCGCCACAAAGCCGACACAGAATGGGACGCTACGAACGCGCCTTATATTGTTGACTCAATCAAATTACTGCTGACGAGTGCTCTCTCGTCAGCAGTTGCCACAAGTGCAACAACATTAACGTAACGCAAACTACTTAACGTCGTGCGCCCCCGGAAATGCTCTGCATTTGATCGTGCCCCTCGTGAGGGGGATATTTCACTGCGTCTTCTCTCGGTCGCGGGACCCGTGGCGCCATCTGGCGGAGGCGCGGCACAACTCGTAGCACTTTGAAAAGATGCCCCGCCAGCCAGCTGTGTGTGTGCGCGCCGCACTTGTACAAATGGCGAGTGCATTGGCTGTCCACAGAGCAAAGCATTCGTGCAAGTAAGCCATTGCAGTCAGTCAGTCAGTCAGTTAGTTAGTTAGTTAACAACTCCGCAAGAATTTGCGTTTCTTGCTTTGTTGGGCAGCACTGCATTCGGGGGCCCCTTACCTTTAATGAGCCCGTCACGTTTTTTTTGTGTGTGCTTTATCGTGATACTAGCGGCTTGCCAACGGCGTCCCCGAATGAAGCGCGTACGAAGCAGTCTCGCGGTACCGCACTACCGACGACTAACTGCCAGCTGTATGAATAGCGAACCTTTACTCAACTTGTTTATTTTGTAATTTGTTCACTGAACACATATTTCAGCTCGCTCTCCGCTGCCCATAAAGTAGGCGATTTGCAAGTTCGATAAAAGAAATTATTTCGGTGTTTTTTCTGCCTACTTCGTTACTTAAAAATGATAGAAATGCGTACCTATATAAATTGTCTGTTCGTTCTGCGCGTCGGCATTATTCAAAACGGCACCTCGGGTTCCCATGGAGGAACGCCATAACATTATTCACTACTTTTCGCCGTAATATTATTCGCTACTTAGGGCCTTCCGAATGTTTTTGTCACTAATGAACGGGTGTTCAACCACTGAAAAACAATCAGCTTGTCCTCCTGTTTCGTTGTTGACCTTTTCCTTCCGCTCCGCTGGGCATCTGCAAGGTGGCCCTTTTCTGATGGCGGCAAAAAGCGAAAGTGGTCAAGTGTATTCGGAATTTCGGGGCATTTTACACATCCCCAGATAATCAAATTTATTCCGGAGCTTTCAAACACGGCGCGCCTAATCGCCTGTGTAGCATCGGCGCGTTAAAACCTCATAATCAATCAATATAAGCCTACCTTGAACAATTGCTCCGGCCTTGGAGCAATTCATCTCCGTAGGCATGAATTCCTTGGCTAAAAGCATCTCTTGGCCTGTTAGTAAGCCGGCAAATGTCCGCTACAGGAAGCGAGAAAATCGGCGTGCCTGCGAGTAAAACAGGGCGCGCATGCGTGCCGCGCCGGTCTCGACAACAGGCGCCGGGCCTCCAGAGCGCGCATCGGTGGCTTTTGCCACGCGCTCGCGTGGTCTGCAAAATTTAGTCCCCGACTGTACAACTTGTCATGGAAAGAAAGAGCTTGCTTTCTTACATTACTTTAAAGAGCTCGTCGAATGCCCCCATGCCCCCCCCCCCCCCCCAGCCGAAATTGTTCCTTTCCTTGCTTGGAATTACTTAGTGAATGCAAAAATATTAGTGTGTGTGTGGCTAACGAAGTGCTCCTACGATTTTCTGGTCGATTGAAGTTTCCTTTCACGCGCGCACGATGGCCAAAAAACAGACATTTAAACCATGTTCATTACTACCTTCTTTGATGTGTTTTCGCCTCTGTTGGGTTCCTTATAGCGCAAGTATTGGGTTCCCCATGGTTAAAAAAAGCGGCGTTGTCCTGTACAGAAAACGGACACACTTGGGAAACTTTTGCGCTACGCTGT
>NW_027526454.1:12083-70405 GCF_048455015.1 Haemaphysalis longicornis
CAAAACGAAAGTAGACGGCCTTCTGTATAACTCAATCTCAAGTCGGGGTATACAGTCGAACACGGATATATCGAACTCCAAGGGGATCGCGAAATAGTTCGATATATGAAAAATTCGATATAAAAAATATGGGGTCTGAGACATCACCTATGGCGGACGATCACTTACCGATCGGCGCATTCATGAATGACAACTAATTCTGCACTCACGACGCAACAGGACGCTTTATTTCCGTGAAAAAAAATTGCTGATCTTGGCCTGCTTCTTCGTCCTGGAAATGAAATTAAAGACGCTGATCTCGATCTTCTCGAGCCTGTCCAGGTGCGACAGCCCAGTTCCTTCCATGTCGTCGCAACAACGGCGAATCAAGCTGAACGCAGCGGCCACTTCACCCGCGGAGTACGATCGTGTAGCCGCCTCCTCGTCCGGACGATCTTCGCCACTCGAGCTATCGGCCTGGGCTCCTGCGACCGCAGCCACGATATCCTCGTCACCGAGGCTCGCAACAGCCTGAACATCGGTGTCAGCGTTCACGAAGTCGTTGGCAGACACTCCGGCTGGAACAGCAGCCGGGAAAAGGGACGACAACTCACGAAACGGGTCGCCCATGCACTCGTCGTCGTCGTCGCCGTCTTCGCAAGCTTCGGAAAGTTCGGCAGTCACAAAGCCTGCTTTCCGGAAGTAGTTGGCCACGGTGCCCTTCTTCATGCCGTTCCAAGCGCCTGTCATCATATGTATCGCCCACCGTCGGGCATCCTTACCTCGCACTGCCACATTTTCCCAGCGCTCGGGCTTGTGTGCCTAGAAAGATTTAGCATACCGGGCTCCGTCCGCTAACGCTACGGCGGCCGGTAGCGGGGCCCGACTGGGCAACGCAAATTCGTTCCGGTAGGGGGGATTAGTTCCGCGAGCCAGTATTCGCCATGCCCGCGCATTCCTTACATCCTCCTCAACCTTAATCGGGGGTGCAGCGACCGCCGAAGAGC
This sequence comes from Haemaphysalis longicornis, assembly GCF_048455015.1. Taxonomy (NCBI): domain Eukaryota; kingdom Metazoa; phylum Arthropoda; class Arachnida; order Ixodida; family Ixodidae; genus Haemaphysalis; species Haemaphysalis longicornis. Next base: position 13,070 of record NW_027526454.1, read on the forward strand.
ACCTTCCAGCTCGCGCGGCGTTCGATATACCCAATGTAAGGAAAAATACGGTTCGATATAGACGTACGAATTCCTATACTTTAACACAGAATTTTCAAGGGGATAATTTACGAGTTCGATATAGACAATAATTCGATATACCCGTGTTCGATATATCCGTGTTCGACTGTACCAGTATAGATATACTTATAAAGTCGGGGTATAGCTATACTTTTTCCAGTGGGGACATCGCCTTACTGGCATTATTTCCGGAGTTTTATTTGTTGGTATAAAAACTCCAACTAAATTTAGAGTTTTCAACGGGAGCATTGGAAGTATATTATTTCCTCCCAATTGGAGGCGCGTTCGGCGCACTGTTCAGGTGCATTATTATTTTTGCTGTTTTTCAAGAGTTTTATAGAAGCGGTGTAGGGGAATTTATGACTGTATTTGGGAGTTGTTACTAGGCGCATAGCCCGTATCTTATTCTCTTTTAGGAATGTCCAGTAACCATATTGGACATAATTTCTAGTTTCTTTAGCAAATTTTAAAGGAAAACCATAAAACGTTTGTTTTCTGTATAGCAATTGCATCAATGCTAAAATGCGTTTGAAAACGAAGATAACAGCACAATCTAAAACGCTCAATCAACAGAAAACGTGCATCGAGAATACAAGGTATCTTGGTCATCTACTACAACTCAGTTCAAATAAAAATGAAAGCCATTTGCAAACAATAAGCCCAGCAGACGTTTATAGTTGCGCAGGTTGCTTGTACTTGGTTCAAAACACTGACTTTGGGGCCCCCCATGGCATGTTTACCACGAAGCCGTGGAAGCACCGGCATTAGTACAGGGTTAACGTAGCTCTTTAAATATACAGCAGCAAATAGAGGCCATGTTGTACAGCCTACCTGAAAAAAAAGGAAACAGCAGTGCAACGACGCGGCACTTAGCATCTGCACTTAACTTTCCGTAATGTCTAAATTTCTATTTTAAGCTATGCGAAATTCCACTTTCATCTGAGACACCTACGTTCACTGGCTGGTCAAGAGTACGGATGTAAAGACGGAGTGTTGTTCGAAACGGAATGCAACCTTTGGTGCGACCTACTTCTCCAAATGCTTCATCTCGCTCTTCCTCTCTCGTGTATTACGGCGGCTAAAACCTAAAGCCCGCTACAACAAGGTTGCCGGCTTGATATTTCACCCCCCTGCAGCTCCCCCTCTTTCCCCTACTAAATTTGCTGAAGGATTACCGTTTTGACGCGTCCGCTGGAGATGATTTCCAGTGCTCCCAAACAAAACACGTTTGTCGATACAACAAGAATTCACCCGCTACTTTCACCTGCTGGTTCAGTTTGCACCCGCCAAGCACAGAATGCTTCCTTTGTCGACCTCCCCCCACGGCACCCAGACCCTCTAGCACCCCAGTGAAACCAATGGGCCCGCCAGGTGCAAGTGGCGGTCATCCACCACGTAGCAAGCGCGGCAAGCACCGCTCGTACTTCTCAAGAAATCCACTCTGCGGCGCTCACTCGGCAACTTAAGCTTGTCCTTGCAAATGATAAGCCACCAATACAGCGTAACAAAATCAATTACAAGCCTTGCTAGCCCACTTTCTCGATCTCTGTACACACTACGGAAACTTTTCATTGTGCTCGCCACCCACACACACAAAACTGAAGCTGAGACAGGTGATATCCTTATTGCTTCTACACCGTTCGGCAGGGCATAGCGCCCCTTTTACGCACAACGCTCGCCTCGACAGGCGGAGAATCGCCGGCACAGTGACGCGGCAAACACACCGTGTTTAATTTGACACTTCAAAGGCCACACGTCACTCAAAATGCTGATTACAATAAAAACGTGCGATGCTTACAGTGCACCGGCTCGTAACGGCACCACCGCATTGTTTTCAACAAAGCCCTCTCCGTTTTCGGACCCTGCGTTTAGGCCTCACGTTGGTTCGCGGGCGTAGTCCGTCTGTTCGAAGGTCGGTGACTCGAAGGAGACGTCGCAGTGCGTCGCACGTTAGTCCAGGCTAGTTCCACAATAAGTTTCCGTTGGCGGCAAGCACATCTCAGCCATTCGTGCGGCCCCAAGTTCGCATCGACAAAGAATTTTCGGGGACACTACAGCGCACACGACCCAAACTGGCAGCTATTTTGTAAGTACGCGTAGTGGAGGGAGCGGCGGGGTAGGAGGTGAATGAGAAGGAGGAGGCTGAGGGTTTTTCATACTCTCATTGGGACTAGCGTGGTATTCACAGCCATATACTCCGTTTTGGGAGGTGGTACAATCGGGGTAAATGCGCCTTCTTAAGACACCTCCTGGCCACCTAAGTAAACAGGTAGTTTTACCTCCATCATAGTACCAAACGGGGGAGTAAACCGCCTTCCGTGGGTAGTTTCAAATACGTAGTTCAGCCAGAAAACTACCATCCAAGCTAATGTACGTTTCATATGTACGGGTGGGCTAGCTTTCATGAAAGGGCAGTACCACCGGTCATTGCGATGCACCAAAAACGTCTCAATTCGCGTGCTGCTAGTCAACATGGACGCGTGGTCGCTTATCCCCTCGTAGTTGCAACGAAGAAGAGGTAACTTCAATGTCACGTCAAAATCTCGGTATATTTGGCAGGAAAGGTGCCTGTTATGTTCATAAAAGAGATGGGGCTGATGCTCCATTTAAAGCGGTGCTAGTTTGATACATCGCCCTGTTTATTAACGATCCGGTGTAGGTCTGTATCTAGACGTTCCGGCTGCATTACGTGACAGTAGCGCTGTGTCTCTAACGACGTTTCGCGCTCTGAGAGCATAGAATTAGGTATATGTGTCTTCACAACCTTTTCCCTCCTTCTCTGACGCAGGTGCTAATGAAGGTTCCCAGCGTGTGACACTGCACGTGTCACACTTCAGGAGCACCGCAGCAAGAATTCCTAGGACGACTGCAAACAAGCTCCCACCAAGCGCCTCAAATATTCCCGTCAGACTAGCTGCTCAACAGTTGCTATGCACTTTCGTGGGAGCTACGATGTTTTAGTTTGACAACGCACTCTCAATAGCTGCAGTTTGCTTTGATTCTTGTAAAATTTTCTTACCCATTCTTATGCACTAATAATACAATGTTTTATGATAATTTGTACTCAAGGACACAAAGTTCTGAGGGAAAAAGCTACACGAGAGGCGGAAACGAACGACATACACAGGTTCTTCCATTTTTTACCGCTGTTCTATTTTAACTATGTTCTACAGAGCATATACATATAATTAATACATCGTAAAAATATATAGAACGGATATATAGCAACGCATTCTGGTGTGTGATTCTTAAATTGTTGGTCAACCTACACGCAACCGTACCAGAACGGAGATTTGTATTTTGACAAAGCTCTGACAGAAAAAGCCGATGGGGCTCCCTATCATATAACACTCAAAGCTGTCATTAATTCAACGAGCGTTATATTGCGTGAATTCTGCGACGATTCCTATCAGCTACCACAACGGCACGATTGAAAAACTGGTGTTTTGCGTGTGAAAAGTTTTCCGACCGACAAAGTTCCGCTGCGTGGACGCGTCCAATGCGGGTAGACGGCTGAGCTGGTTTCGCGAAAACCTGGGCGTCCAGCACAGTCACGTGACATGACTTCGCCGCTACGCGTGGAACGTGGAGCGAGACCCGATATGGGCTTTCCCCCTCTCTCAACCGCTCGCACTACGACTGAATCCGCATAGCACGCACCGGCCTCCTCTCCTGCCCGGTCTCGCTCTACGCGCCACTGCCCTTTTCGGATGACACACTACCAGCTTCCCTGCCTGAAGGCCCCCTAGATCAATGGATTTTATCATTAAAACAAAGAATACTCACGCACGAGTTTCCGGTGGCCTCCTCGGGCAGAGACGATGAAGCAGCAGTGTCTTCTTGGCGGCTTTTGAAGTATGGGATGCTGGCGCGTTTCTAGCATGTCCTAGACATGGGCTACGGAAAGCGCGCACCGGAAGTGTCATTAAAACAGAGAAATATGTATTCCATGATAATATATTAGCACCGACGAAACCGAATAGGGAACATGTAACCTGCTCAACCAGATCTTTTCTTTTTCTTACGCTGTATAGGCCAAGGCTTTCCCGACACAGGAGGCCTTCCACAAAGGGACCTCAATTCAGCAAACTCTTATTCCTCCTCCTCCGGAAAACAGTGACATATCCCACCTTGAAACTGTATTACATTATATGACTCAGTTTCTTTACTCACAAGGCTCTATTACATTACATGAAAAGATTGCAATTCTGAAAAACTTCGCAAAACGCAGGGGGTCAAAATACTATATCAGAGAAGAATTTTCTCAGGAAGTCCGGCAAATTAGAGCAGAATGGTGGGGCTGCCCCGCAGAAAGTAGAAAAAAATCCTCCGTCGCATGGCCCCGCGCGAGGGACACGAGTAAATGCAGAGCATTGGGGTCGTTTACGTGGCGTAGGGTTGTTGGTGGTGGTGGTGGTAGTTGTTGGTGGTAGATGTTGGTGGTGGTACTTGGGTTTGAGAGAGAGAGACGCTTGGCCGCGGCTTCTCGTTCACGAAGGTCGGCGTCGGCGGCACGCTTACGACGCTTGCGTTCGGCGTCGGCAGCGCGCCGCCTCGCCGCCTTGTCTTCTGCCTACGTCGACGAAAACGATGGTACGATGTCTTGACCTGTTTCCGCGACGCTGATGTTGGATTGCGTCGCGGTACTAGTTGAAGGTCTTGCTTCCATCGCTTATCAACTGCGACCCCCCACGAACGCAAGAGAAGAGAGCGCAGGAGTTGACTGGAGTGCAGCCCGCGCCAATCCTCTTTATACGGGGTGGTTGTATTGCGGTAACGTTTAGTGTTTGGGGGGTTGGTGCTATCACGTGTACACCACGCAGCTAGCACGCCGCTTAGTCGCCAAAGCACGCCGCTGACAACGTAGTTTGAATGAGTCAAGGATATAAGGCGCGTTCGTAGCCTTTGATTCTGTGTCGTTTTGTGGCGCAGTGGGTAGAGCACCATGTAACTTGCGTTCCGTCCGCAGGGTCGTGAGATCGAAACCAGGCGCCGGTAACTGTTATTTCTTTTTCTTTTTATAGTGTAGGGGGAGGCTGGCTGCTGCGGACGCCGACGCACTGGTGACATCGTGAGTAATAACAATGCTCTGCATTTAAAATAAACAGCGAGTGAAGCTGATCTTCGACAAAGTGTCCGTTAACGATGTTCTTCATATGTGGGGCGATAGCAGCGATTTTATTGTTCGTGTTCCTAAAATCCATCAAACATGACAAACCAACTGGTTGCATTTCCTTAAAGCTGCTTAATGTAAACTTTGCCAATAAAATATTTGATCTCGAACACTTAGTGGCCATTCATGAGCCCGATGTTATCGCTCTTATTGAAACCTGGATTCGCAGTGGTGGTTACGATAACAAATTCACTCCCCCAAATTTTTATGTTTATCGTTGTGATCGAAACTCTCGTGGTGGGGGAGTTGCCTTTCTTTTCATGAAAAATGTGAACATGGCTAGAATGTCTCATGCAACAGACGCTGAAGCACGTTTTTGCAAGCTCTTTAATGAGGGCAAATATATCATCGCTGTTGTTGTGTACAGACCACGAACGAGAGATTTAGAAGTACTGGTGAATCTTACAAAGTGCATTGATTGCAATACGACTGGTAACACTAAATTTATTTTGTGTGGTGATATTAACATCCTTGGAATTAATTGGAAGACTCTTTTGGCTGACAGAAGCGACGCAAATAATAACGAAGTTTTAATGGATATTGCATTTCAATTTGGCTTAACCCAGCTAGTTAAAGAGTACACACGTGTTCACAGTAGTAGTAAATCTGTGCTTGGCTTTGTTTTTGCTAGTTCAAATATTCTTGGTGATTCTAAATGTGAAATAGTCGAGGGAATTTTCGATCATAAATGTCTTTTAATAGAATTTTCTTCGTTACTGAAGGAAGCCGTCGCTAAGATATCTCCTTTCCATTATTTTTCGGCTGCTTATGGTGGATCTATATTAGACAAATTGGAAATAGCCTACGAGGAATTGTGCAGTAGTGAAGTCATTTAAGTGTATGACGTCAATTCTCTGTTGCTGAAACCTAAAAATACAGTTCATGCCTGCATTCAGCAATTTGTACCGGAGAATTATCAAAAAATCAATTCTTTGAATCCTTGGACAACCGTGATAGCTTGGACAACCGGGATAGCGTTTAACTTGCGAAAGCAAGAGTAACCGTCTTAGGAAACAAATTAAATCGAACAGTAGTCAGAAACGTAATGCTAAAATGGCAATGCTCCCTCATCAACTTAAGACAAACATGAAACAGGAGCGTTTCCACTTCTACAACGTCAGTTTAAGCACTATGGTAAAGGAAGCACCGGCTAATTTTTGGAAAAACATCACACCGAAGACCTCAATTATTATTACATTTAACGTGGGCCATAATTTTACAGCTAATGCTGCTAAGATTTCTGATGCCTTCAACACCCACTTTGAATCTGTATTTTTCAAAAGATGATGGCAGCATGCCCTTATACGACAAGTTCCAGACATATCCTCCAATTGAATATTTGCAAATAACAGAAACTGGAATACCTAACCTTTTGCTTAATTCAGATGAGAAAAAATCAAATGGACCAGATAATATACCTAATGCATTCCTTAAACAATATGCTGAGTGGTCACCTAAACTTTTCGGTAATTATTTATAGTACTTCTCTTTCTTCGGGTACCTTGCCTGATGACTCTAGAATTTCTAAGATAAAACCACTGTTTAAAAATGGGGATAAACAGCCTATTTCGAACTATCGGCTAATAGCTTTAACATGCACGCGGTGTAAATACCTCGAACACCTTATTCATGAGCATATTACGCTTTTCTTGGAAAATACTCAATATTCACACCAATGCAACGTGGATTCAGACGCGGTTTTTCTACTGTAACTCAACTGGTTGAGATGACACACGACTACGCCGCACCTATTAATAGGAGGAAACAGATAGACGTAGTTTTTTTTTAGATTTCGCCACAGCATTTGACAAGATTTCCTATCCTAAATTGCTTAATAAACTGAATACATTATTGAAAAACCGGTAACTGTGTAACCGGATGAAATCATATTGTCACGAAGACAAGGACGATGCAGTGGTGTTGAATGAGAAACACGTTTATTGGAGCGAACTTGTACTCCCCTAACAACTCAAAAGAATACAGAGGCGGCGAAGCAGCGGTCAACAAAGTGACTTGCACAGGCGAGTGTCGTCGAATCGAATGCCCCGGCGTCCGCACTGCAGGCTTTTTATCTTTTGGCGCGCGTGGTTCTCGAAACGTCGATTCGCATCGAGAACATAGTAGATCCAAGAAGATTATTAAGTGCGAATGCACTTTATAAGCGACCCTAAACCTTCCACCGCCGGCGGCGGCGGCGGCGGCGTCTGCAGTCCTCCTCTCCCCTAGCAACGGCGCGGAGCGGAGAGGAGCGTCCCTAGCAACGGCGCATGACGTCACTCACCCATGTGACGCCACTCCTCACCGCTCCTCGCGGTGCGGCGGTGTGCGCCGCGCGCATCCCTCTCCCTCCCCCGCGCCGTGACGTCAGGCACCCCACCTCCTCTCCCGGCAGCTGCCGTGTGCCGCTGCGCGCGTTCCTCCTCCTTCGCTCGCTCCTCCTCTCTCCTCGCTGGCTGCAGCTGCGCGCGCACCCCTCTCTCTCGCGCGCCCGCCTCCTCTCTCAGCCACCTGGCTCGGCGCGCTCGGCGCGGCGTACCCCCTATATATGCAGCGATAAACCGCCAGACCTCCGTGGGTCGGCTCGCGCGCGCTCTCTCGCTACAGTCTCTGCTCGCTCTGCTCCAGTTTAGTCGCGCGCGCGCGTCTCCCGTCGAGAGCGGTCGTGCGATGGATGTCCCGGAGGCAACGCTACCCTCAACAACGAATACAGTACAACCGAATGCCAGCACGGATTTTTACTTTACCCCCCCTCATAGCATCACCCCGTGCATTCGCACTTAACCATGGTCACCCTCGGGGAAATGCTTGGGAGTTTTTTCTGGGGTGTTCACGTTAGATAGGAATGCTCTCCCTATCACAACAGATAACATATGCGCCACAGAAAGAAAGAATGGAACACGCGCTTCCCTTGGCGCAGAGATAACACAGACCGGCGCAGCCGGGCGGTAAAAGCAAAACACAAATAAACAAACCCAATGTATGGTTCGCGGCATTACCCCCCCCTCTAAGAGTGCATCGACCCGATGCTAACATAAGCGACAGTCCGAACAAATGAAAATAAAAGTTCGTCATCGTCCGTAGAAAGGTTTTAAGCGAACCACGTGGACGACTTCAGGCCGCGTGCGTCGTCGTGATGTGCCGGAGTAACCATCGGGGATCACTTCGTAGGTAAGTTGGCCAACACGTCGTAGAATCTGGTAGGGTCCGAAATACCGTCGCAGGAGCTTCTCACTGAGTCCGCGTCGTCGGATGGGAGTCCAAACCCACACACGATCCCCTGGTTGGTACTCGGCGTCTCGGCTTCGGAGGTTGTAGCGGCCCGCATCCACCAGCTGCTGGTCCGTTATACGAACTCGAGCGAGCTGGCGGGCCTCCTCCGCACGTTGAAGATATCCGTGGACGTCGGCGTTGAGGTCGTCGTCTTCTACGTGCGGAAGCATGGCGTCGAGCATCGTAGTCGGCCTTCTACCGTAGACAAGCTCGAACGGCGTCAGCTGTGTCGTCTCCTGGATAGCCGTGTTGTACGCAAACGTGACATACGGGAGCACTTCGTCCCAAGTCTTATGTTCAACGTCAACGTACATTGACAGCATATCTGCGATTGTCTTGTTCAGACGTTCTGTTAGTCCGTTCGTTTGAGGGTGGTACGCCGTCGTTCTTCGGTGATCCGTGTTGCTGTAGCGTAATACTCCTTGCATCAGATCCGCAGTAAATGCCGTTCCTCGGTCTGTGATTAGGACTTCCGGGGCTCCATGTCGCAGCACAACTTGGCTTAAAAAGAACTTCGCCACTTCTTGTGCAGTCCCCCTTGGAAGAGCGGCGGTCTCTGCGTAGCGCGTCATGTAGTCTGTCGCTACGACAATCCACTTGTTCTGTGATCGTGACGTAGGGAACGGGCCTAAAAGGTCCATTCAAATCTGTTGAAATGGTCTCGATGGGACGGCGATCGGTTGCAGAAGTCCGGCGGGTCTTGTCGGCGGCGTTTTTCGTCGCTGGCAGTCACGGCAGCTCCGGACGTAGTGGGTGACGTCAGAGGTAAGGCCGGGCCAGTAGTACCTCGCCTTGATTTTTCCAATAGTGCGGGCTGTGCCCAGATGTCCGGAAGACGGGTAGTCGTGGCACGCTTCCAAAATTTCGTCACGAAGGTCCGCGGGGATGACGAGAAGGTAATTCGCTCTTGTTCCGGGGCTGAAATTCTTCACAAGGACAGAGTTTCTCAGGCTGAATGCTGGTAAGTTGCGTTTGAAGGTCCTAAGAACGGCAACGTTGCATCCCTCGAGGTACTCGATTATGACGCGTAAGTCGGGGTCGGCACGCTGCTGGGCGGCTAGGTCGCTCTCCGTCACGATCCCGAAGAACGCGCTGTCTTCATCAGAGTCTTGTGGTGGTGGGTCGACGGGGGCGCGGGACAGGCAGTCGGCGTCAGAGTGTTTCCTGCCGGATTTATAAACGACTGTAACGTCGAACTCCTGCAGGCGCAAGCTCCACCGCCCAAGACGGCCAGAGGGGTCCTTCAAATTGGCGAGCCAACACAGCGCATGGTGGTCTGTTACAACCTTGAATGGCCTTCCATACACGTATGGGCGAAATTTTGAAATCGCCCATATAATAGCCAGGCACTCTTTCTCAGGGGCAGAATAGTTTTTCTCCTCCTTCGACAGACCACGGCTAGCATAGGCGATTACCCTTTCGCAGCCGCTTTGCTTTTGGACAAGGACGGCACCCAAGCCTATATCACTGGCGTCCGTATGCATTTCCGTTTCGGCATTCCCGTCGAAATGAGCGAGCACGGGCGGGCTTTGCAGGCGTTTTTGCAGCTCGCCGAATGCTTTTTCTTGGTCGTTTTCCCAGCTGAAAGGGGTGCTATCTTTCGTCAAGCGCGTGAGTGGCTCTGCAATGCGTGCGAAGTTTGCGACGAAGCGCCGGTAGTATGCGCACAGCCCGAGAAATCTCCGCACGCCCTTCTTGTCTTTCGGCCTTGGGAAGTTCGCAATGGCTGAAGTTTTTGCCGGGTCAGGTAGGACTCCCGCGGCGTTGACGACGTGGCCCAAGAACTTGAGTTCCCCGTATGCGAAACGGCACTTTTCAGGCTTCAGCGTCAACCCCGACGTACGAATGGCCTCGAGTACAGACTCTAACCTTGCAAGGTGTTCGTCGAAAGTCCGGGCGAATACCACTACGTCGTCGAGGTATACGAGGCAGGTGCGCCACTTAAGGCCAGCTAGCACAGTGTCCATGACTCTTTGAAACGTCGCTGGTGCTGTGCACAGCCCAAACGACATCACCTTGAACTCGTATAGGCCGTCTGGGGTTATAAATGCAGTCTTCTCTCGGTCTCTCTCGTCCACTTCAATTTGCCAGTAGCCGGTCTTCAGGTCCATCGATGAGAAGTACTTCGCGTGGCAGAGGTGGTCGAGGGCGTCGTCGATTCGGGGGAGGGGGTACACGTCCTTTTTCGTGATTTTGTTCAGTCGCCGGTAGTCAACGCAAAACCTTAATGTGCCGTCTTTTTTCTTTACGAGTACGACGGGCGCAGCCCAGGGGCTTTTCGATGGCTGTATAATGTCATCGCTCAGCATGTCGTCGACTTGAGTCCGGATGGCTTCCCGTTCGTGTGAAGAGACGCGGTACGGTGACTGTCGGGTAGGTCGGGCTCCATCTTCTGTTATTATTCGGTGCTTCGCTAGAGGGGTCTGACGTAGTTTTGCGCTCGACGAAAAACATTCGCTATAGCGACGCAGCAAAGCCAATAATTTTTTCCGTTGTTCTTGCGGTAGCGCCGGATTCACGTCGAATGGCTGCGGGAGCTTGAATGTTTCTACGGGTGTGCGTTCAAAGTCGGCGACTCCGATCACATCACTTGCTTCTTGCGTTTCTTCGAGGAACGCAATTGCAGCTCCCCTGTTTATATGCTGGTACTCTTCGGTGAAATTAGTGACCAAAACGTGAGATTGGCGTTGCCTAAAGTGCGCAATGCCTCTTGCGACGGATACACCGCGGTCGAGAAGCAACCTTCGATCACTCTCTACGATAGCGTCGATGTCAGAAGCAGCATCCTCACAGTAGACGGCGATCATCAAGCTTGCGCGGGGTGGCAGGGTGATGTGATCGTCGGCGGTCCTGACAGCAGCACGGTGATCGGGGTTCGGCTGCGGCGTCGTGGAGTGATTGGAGGAAAATGTTATCGACTTGGTCTGCAGATCAATTATTGCGCCGTTGTCCGTCAAAAAGTCCATTCCGAGAATCACGTCGCGGGAGCAGTTAGGCAGAACGACGAACGCCGCAGGGTACGTTGTGCCGTCTATGGTGACGCGCGATGTGCACGTTCCACTTGGCGTCACGAGGTGGCCTCCTGCTGTGCGTATGTGCGGACCGTCCCATCTGGTCATAACTTTCTTCAGTTTAGACGCAAATGGTCCGCTCATTACCGAATAGTCAGCTCCCGCGTCTACGAGGGCGACTACGTCAAAGCCGTCGATGGACACCTTGACGTCAGATGCAGTCGTCCTCGAGTTCCGGGTTCGTCGGGGCGTCGTATCTCTGCTTGTACGTGTTGATGGTCGGGCACTGTGCATCGTCGTTGTCGTCGTCTTCTCAACGGACGTCTCGGTCAGGTCGGGTACGCGTCGCGCCGTGTAGCTGTCGTCGTGTTCGGGAGTCTCGTCAGGGTTAGGTCGGGTCGGCGGGATGAGGGCATGTCGTGAATCACTGTCTTCAGCGCGTCCTTGCGTCGTTGGAGGGTTTCTAGTTGTTCGCCGTAGAGCAACTTCACCTCCAGAAGTTGCCGCCTTTAGTTTCCCCCGCGTGGGCTGGGGGACCTTCCACGGGCGAAGTCAGCGTTGCTACGGCGGTTCGGCGATTGGTAGGGGTAGGGCGACGGCGAACGGTTGAAACGCGCTGGGCCACGGCTGGTTTCAGATAGATACTCGTCGATCTCACGTGGTCGTTGGCCAGGGAGAGGGCGAGGTGCGTCGACGGAGAAACCACGCAGTCCGAGTCTTTTGTATGGGCAGCGACGGTAAATGTGGTCGGCCACTCCGCAGTGGTAGCACAGAGTACGGTTATCGGGAGTTCGCCATACGTCCGTCTTCCTCGGCGTCTGGTTTCGGGCTACCGAGGGTCGGGCGGGTGACAGTGGGCGGCGGTACGGCGGGGCCTGTTGACGGCGTGTTGGAGCAGGCCGGGGTCGACGAACAGCCGCGGAGTATGTCATAGCTTGTGGCTCTCGGGGTACCTCGGATGGCGTAGAAGTTCCCAACGCTTGTTGCACTTCTTCTCTAATCACGTCGGTGAGGGAAGCGACTTGGGGCTGCGGCGGCATTGGGAGAAGTTTCCGCAGCTCCTCTCTCACTATTGCGCGGATAGTCTCGCGTAGGCTGTCGGCCGGGATCCGCGTGCTGCCAAAGTCGTTCGCATTGGCCGCGCCAACAAAGTTGCGGTCATACTGCTTAGCACGCATTTCGAGGGCTTTCTCAATGGTGCTGGCTTCGGTCACGAATTCGGCGACGGTATTGGGCGGATTTCGGACAAGTCCAGCAAACAGTTCCTCCTTCACTCCGCGCATTAAGAAGCGCAACTTCTTTTCTTCCGTCATTTAGGGGTCCGCGCGGCGAAATAGCTGCTTCATCTCCTCAACGAAGATCACGACACCTTCGTTGGGGTGTTGCGTGCGCGTTTCCAACAAAAGAGCGGCTCTTTCTTTCCGCACGACGGTAGTGAAGGTCTTAGTAAACTCGCTTTTGAACTGAGCCCAGTTTGTCAAGGAGCTCTCGTGGTTCTCGAACCAAGTGCGAGCCGAATCTTCCAAGTAAAAGAAAACGTGCCGGAACGATTCTGCGTCGTCCCACCTGTTGAATTTCCGGACGCGCTCCAGTTTCTCCAACCATTCTTCTGGGTCTTCTGCGGGGGCTCCTCGGAACGATGGCGGTTCCCGGGGCTGCTGCAGGACGATTGGCGACGTTGTTTCTTGCACCATGGTGTTGGTTGAAGCATTCCTTTTCATGGGCCCTTCTGGCATCAAACCGAACTCGGGCGGTAAATCTTGCAGGCGGGGGCTGGCTCTTGTTGGACTGGCTTGGCGGCTTTTCGAGGTTGTAGTGGGCATGAAGGGTGCGTACCCCGCACCTCCACCAGATGTCACGAAGACAAGGACGATGCAGTTGTGTTGAATGAGAAACACGTTTATTGGAGCGAACTTGTGCTCCCCTAACAACTCAAAAGAATACAGAGGCGGCGAAGCAGCGGTCAACAAAGTGACTTGCACAGGCGAGTGTCGTCGAATCGAATGCCCCGGCGTCCGCACTGCAGGCTTTTTATCTTTTGGCGCGCGTGGTTCTCGAAACGTCGATTCGCATCGAGAACATAGTAGATCCAAGAAGATTATTCTGGGCTGTTCACGTTAGATCGCAATGCTCTCCCTATCACAACAGATAACACATGCGGCACAGAAAGAAAGAATGGAACACGCGCTTCCCTTGGCGCAGAGATAACACAGACCGGCGCAGCCGGGCGGTAAAAGCAAAACACAAATAAACAAACCCAATGTATGGTTCGCGGCAATATCTAAGATCCCAGAAGCAATACGTTGTTTTTAAAGACACTTCCTTGAATATGTTACCTGTTGTTTCAGAGGTTCCCTAGGGCTCTGTGCGGGGGCCTTTGTTATTTTTTCTCTTCAATCAAAATATTGTTGATTGTTGTAGTGTTAAGATACGATTATACGCTGATGATTATGCACTGTATTCTCTCATTCACATGGTTGAAGACCAAGTTAAACTAACCACAGAAATTGAGAAACTCATGAAATGGTGTAGTTCTTGGCTGGTGAGTGTTAACTACTACCAGAAAAGTGTTGTTATGCCGATAGCAAATATGAATCGTTCCTTTATAATTACAAAGCTGATTGAAATATCCTAAATCGAGTAACTGAGTAGAAGTATCTGGGAATGAAGTCGAAACAGTGACAGAATCCCGTCTGGCCGGGAGAATACATTTAAAACACACGAGACGCCGACCATGCAGTCAAAAGTCGTTCTTGACATTTCGGCTTCCAGCACGGAAGTCTTGATTACAATGAGTACATCACCAGAAATACATCGTTTCAATCGGGTTGAGTAATCGCTGTAAGGAGCGCGCGTAGATTGGATTTAGATGTGGTCTGAATGATTAGTGATTCCAGATGTAGGCGTGAAGTTGCCGATGTTTCTGTGGCGACGATTCTTGCACCCTCCCAATCAATCTTGTGGTCATTCGCGACGGCGTGCTCTGCTAAAGTGTTGTTGCGAACGCTCTTATTCTTTACGTCACGAGCGTGTTGCTGTAATCGTTTCTTGTAGTTTTCTGATTCCCCTATGTAAACACCGTCGCAGTCTGCGCACGGAATTTCATACACAACTCCGGGGAAGCGTTCCTTGGGCAAGCTGTCCTTCACTTTTACCAGCTGGGGACGCATCTTTCTTGCCGGAACGTGTGCCACCTGTACGTCATACACCCGTAAGACACAACGAGGCATTTGCTTTTTCCAGGAATATACGGTACAGAAGCCCGTTTCTTGAGGGGAGGAGGTGCGTCCGGTTGTCCCCTACGTGACAGCTGACGTTCCGTTACATCGATAAAGCGCCTAGGGTATCCGCAGCTTGCGAGGTCATCCCGTACCTTTTTCTTGTCCACAGCCGCATCCTCGGGCCTTGAGCACAGACGTTTGGGACGCTGCAGTAACGTGCTCACAACGGCTTGCTAGTGGGGGGCCGGGTGCACAGAGCCGAAATTCAGGTATCGACCTGTGTGTGTATCCTTCTGGTACACGCTGAAGCTTAGCCTCTGGCAGCCTTCAGCCTTGTCGAACACACTCGCCGCGAAGAAGCCCAGGTGCACTTATAGAGCCGCCTATTTGCTCTGAGCGCGACCACTGGCGGCGCTGCAATGCTCGCCTATGTGACGTCGGTTTACGGACTCTCGCATTGCTCGTCTGCTTCACTTGGGCTCGCTCTCCCTGCTGTTTCATCACGCTCGGTTGACGTCTGATGCTTGTCCGCGCCAGATGTTTTGTGTGCGTAACTTTTTTATCATTATAAAACATTTAAAATCACATACCCTAGCTAAAGGCGTTATTTAAAATATATTTTTGATACCGCTCCGGAAGAAACATTGTCGTCTTGCGAATTCGGTCGTGTGGGGAGCGCGAAGAGTCGGAGTAAGCGTCAGCTTCTGTGTTCAGCTATCTTCATAATAAAGGGAGCAGCTGCAGCTGCTAATAACCGACAACAGCGAAAATGCCAGATTAAAAAATACCAGGCCTTCAGGGCTGTCGGCTTGCGCAAAGGCATTACGATTCCCTTTAATCATATGTAAGGTAAAACTGTTCTTGCAACCTTGCGAAGCGATCGAAAATATTGTGTCACAGCACTTTACGTTGTCATGGCGTGAACGTATGCCGACACGCACTATGGGCTGCAACAACTGCAGGTTGAGTTTCAAATAACCCCCTGTGTGTATAGGCGTGTGCTGGTTTTATACCAGACTTCTAACAAGTATGAATGGTTATTGAGCAAAATAAGTTACGTCTACGATAAAGATGGAGTAACACTACCCTTGTTCAGAAATGGAGAGAAATTGGGTACATTTTCCAAAGCCACATCTTCCCAATATTCAGATATGCGTATAGTAAGACGGCACTCACGAAGAGGAGGAGGAGCACGAGGCGGAGAGAACTTTATTTAACAGTAAAAGCGACCTGGTCAGTGGGCCGGGTCCTCGGTCCAGGAGAAGAGAGTGAGAGCAATTTTCTTCAATTTATAGAACTCCATCCCGAGTAGACTAGGATTTGTTCTTTATGGCTGGAAAGGTTGTTAAACGTTAAACAGATGCTTAAAAATATTCATCGGTTTTAATTCTTGAAATATATACACTTGTACTATTTATAGAGTTCCTTAGCGAGTATATCACACCTTGAACACCGTAATCATGTCATAATTGTTTGGGTTGAGACTCAGTTCGTTATGATAACGATGGTTACGATAGAAATTCGGAGCACAAAACCCAGCTTCGGGTACTCTGCTGCAAAAAAAAAATTGCTCTGGTTTACGGAACAACCCAGAGGCAATGTATAGGCGAGCTCTTCCCGTAATTTCGAAAGTGGGCAGTCTGCAACATGGACTGTTTGGCCCCTATTACGGAGCTTCCGTGCAAGCTAAAATGTAAAGTGTCCGTTTTCTGCCAACAGATATTCTGTAACCTCGAATTTTACGGAAAACACTCGTTCTGTTCAAACAACGATTCCGTTACTCAAATGTAAGGTGTCCGTTCTAGGGTAACAATCCCATAAGTGGTACGTATAAATCGTGGTTGCGCCACGGCTTGGGTGACCAGGTGTCGAAAACATAGAGGCGTTCCATGTATGCCCAGTATATTTGATCATGCACGTTCACCATATGTATGATTGCAGGCAAAGCCTGTAGCTCTGTCTGCAAAAGTTCTGACACGTGTTGGGTTGAACCCAAGTACATATAATTTATTTTTTACAAACTGAACCCACTGCCTTGTTACTGTGGCATCACCTAAAAATAAGAAAGAAACACAACAACAATTAGCCACTCCACGCAAATTTAAATTTAAAACCAAATTTATTTGCTACAACTTTCTCTTCTCCACAAATGCAGACAAAAATGGAGTGACGGAAAAAAAGCTCTAGTAGACAGCTTGACAAGGCCGCTGCCCCCTTTCTACTCAACAGCAGCGTCGTGAGAAAGCGAACATAGTTATAACAAAAACAACCAGAAAAAAAACAATAAAGAGGTTCCAGTGATACATTTATTTACATCACACGTAATGCAGTTATCTTCAACGGCTGTACAAAACAAAGAGAAGAAGAAAGGAAGAAAAAGACAGGAAAAAGGCTAACCACACATTTTGCTACAAATGGCACGTAGTTGATGCTTCGGACATGTATGCGTACGCATCAAAACCAACACACTAAAACGTACTTAAATGATAAGCCAGAGTAATCAGTAACAACTCTTTCCCAGTATTCGAACGAGCCGTAGAGGCCACCCAAGCTTCTTTATTCCTTAAAAGGTAGTTTTTCTTTTGTCAAAACTGAGCCAAATTACGCATATGGTTTATATTAGTGTTTTTAATTTAAATGGGCCATGAAGGTAAAACGCAAGTTTTGGTTCATTTGAATGCCTCGTTAGAATAACACTGTATTTTAACGCAAACTTCACTCACGTAAGCTATATAAGTAGGCAAAAAAGGGAATGGCCATGTGACTCACTAGCTCGTCTCCCCCACTCGGACCTTTGACGTATTATGGGCAGCTTTGCGATTGGCTGAGGCCGCCAAAAGCAAACAGAAGTTAGGCTAGGCTCATAAACTTAAAGAAGGAGCTTATTACACTTAACTTAAATGCATGTTATTTTTATAGAAGTAAGAATGATGGAGCTAAACAACGGAAGCTACAAAACTACGCTGTCCACACTCGTTCTGTTTTTGAATGGATTTGTACCTAGTTATTCTTGTTGCGGTTGACAGAATCGTTTCGTGAAACATTGGCTATGCTCGATAAACAGGGTCACGAAAGACAATGTCGCTTATGCCAATTGGTCAGTGTCATCTGAGATGCGTACGGTAAGCGCAATGCGTACGGTATGCACTGGTGCTTCTGGTACACGTAAACTTAAAAGCACCAGCCTTTACTACATGTACTATGCTTGTCATAGCTGCACAACGAAGTGACACTGTCTTACGTGACCCTGTTTGCCGAGCCTACCCAATATTTCACAAAAAGATTACTGTCAGCTGTAACAAAAATAAACCAGGTCCAATTCTGGTCAACAACCGTACGAGTGTGGACAGTTGTCTGAGTGGTATTGTGGTGCCACCTACGAAGACTGGCAGTAAACAAGGCTTTCCGCCGAACACTGCAGCCCTAGCCAGCCTACTAATGTTCGTCTAAAGACTTGCCCTGGATACATAATCTGATGTCACGAGACACACGATTCACTGGAGAATCCAAATTTGGTCCTAAAGGGGCCGGAAAGAGAAATTGCATTTGCCTTTGCTTAATTTTGCCTGCTTCAACAACCTATAAAACAAATTTCAAATATTTTCACAATTCATTGCTTCTGGAATTTAGGAGACGTCTGAAATTCTCATTTTGAGGCGCATCGCAAGCGCCCATGCGTGCATCGTCGCTCGGAAGCGCAAGCAGCAGTGACGTCGCAGTAAGAAGTTAAATAATATTTGTATATACTTTTCTGTACAAGTGCAAACCCATTATTTTAAAAATAATGCATCCTTTGTACGTTGCCATAAACAGTTTTCTATCGACGTGACCGGTGTCGCGACCGCTTCAGTTGTCTGGCAACCATTGTAGCAGAACTCAGACCTACTGGCTGTTTGAACGATTTGCAGCCAGTTTCCCTGCTATAGTTCACGTTGTTTTGCCGTATTCACTTTAGAACCATACCAATTTTTTATCACGCGGCACAAAACCGTTCAAGCAAGAAAAAAAGTGTCCCGTGTGCGATTCGATCTTGCGGCTGCCGGGCCAGCACGACGTTACGGCCAGCCTGCATTGGTCATCATGCCCATACATAATCATTATACATCTTCATGCCCAATACTTCAACTATGGGCTTGTTTTTTTAAAAACTCATTATATTTGATTTGTCGACTTGCTGTAACCATTTGCTGGCAGCCTGCCTGGCTGCAGAGCCAGAGGGTAGAAGGTGTCGGTTCGTCTTAGAGTCTGTTTAAAAATATTCGGTCTAGCTAGAATACACCATAAATACAGCACCCATGGTCGCGGTGTGCATGGTGCTGAAAGTGATGTCCTGTGGTTCTTTTTGGCCCGACCTTCTCTCCAGCGGCGCTTTACCTTCATGCTCTGTAAATTGTGTGCTACCTGTACTTAATTCTAAAATCAAAGGCTCCTTAACTTGCAACGTCAAGGGCCACAAGATTGCGTTACACTTGTTTTTATGCCTAATGTGCCCAAGAAAGCTTGTAGTCTTAGTAAGGCTACGTTAATAAGGCTGGACAGCTCAATGTGAAGAGAAGAAAATGCATCGAAACAAGAAGATAAGGTAGCCAGCCGTGGTGTACTGCTGCTGAGGCAGTTGAATGTTCCCAATGTGCGTAAAGTGGACTGTGCGCAGTCGGAGTTAGTACCCAACACAGCATTTCTTGCGTGGTTTAAACTATAAGCGTCACGGTCATGGCTAGGATGCACAATGTAGTTTGATGCAATAATGAGAGATGCTAAAATTTTACAGTCATATCGGCAAGATCAGTTGTTTAGGATATATATTTCCCAGTTTTGATAAATTCACTGAATGAGCCTGTTGGTTCATTGCTGCACAATGATATAACACCACACAACAAATAAACAAGATGATTGGTTAGGTAAAGAACCGGGGTGATATGCCTTTTAGTAACCTCTATGTCAAGCCCTTTTTCCTCATAAAAAAATTTTTATGGTTATTCGAAGTTGATGTATCTTGGGTATAGGTGGTTTTGCCAGATGCTTACCAAAATAGAGTCGCAAATCACTATTTCTCCAACATACACTTGCGTTCTGCTGTTTATTTTTGTTTTTTTTTGTCTCCAGCTTCTGAAACGCTGGAACACCAACAGCGCAGGCACTGCCTTTTTAAAGTGTGAAAGTCGTGACGGCATCACGTATTTCCACAAAACCGATTGTAGACCCCTCGTTTAGGCACAGATAAACACATGCTTATCCTGTCCTCCTAAAATTATCGCATAGTTCCATCAGAAAATATGGCTTAATATGAGAAACTGACGTATGCCAAAGTACAACAATAATAAGACTTAGAATGCTCGTCTTCTGTAAGTGCCTGCGCAAACAGTCAAGAGTTATACACTGAAAGTTTATTTAAATGGTAATATTTAGCCTGACAAGGACCATACAAGCTTTGAAAAAGTACAAATTTGAGAATGCCTGCCAAAAGAAGCGTCATTTAAAAGAAGTAAAATAGCTGCCATTAGCTTGATTCACTGGTCCCCAGCCTTTGCAGTAACTCCATCAGCGTCGAGTGCACGCTAGTGCGCATCCTTTCGCTGCCTGTTTACTTGCTGTCCGTGGCGGGTTGACATTGAACAGCTACCTAGAAAAGAGGGCAGGCACGATTGATTTTTTTCAGGGTGTTTAAATTTATGCTGTACTGTATTCTATACGGTGTATGCACTGGCCACTCAGCCACACAGTGGAGCCGATATTATTTGTGTGGTTGGAGAGATGCGCGAGCAGTACCGTAGATAAAGTGATTCGTTTCGCGCTAGCGACGGTTTCCTGAGTTTTTGCATTGCTCCAAACGACCGTGGCGGTAGTTACAGAAATTTTTCTACCAAAGCTTGCGACAATATTGTATGTGGTAGTGGCACGTGCAACGAGCAGCTCATGTTACCATTTCACCAAGGCCTGATTGCGCGCTTCTTATGGATTGTGAGAGACGTTGAGGAGCTCTAGGGAGTCTTATGATGCATTGAACGCGTGACCATCTTCAACATGGGCTTCCAACGAAGTTAATCGATTATTCAAATACTCCGGGTTGAAGTGCTTGCGAGATATGTATGCATTAAAATTAAGTGCGAAGGTGGCGATTCGCTCATTTGGGCCGAGAAAGATTACGCCGATGGTTTTTAAGTGTTTTTTTTCTTCTGATCTACACGAACTGGAAATTAGAAACAGAACAAGCTTACAGAACATGCTTGGTCATTGGGGAACAGGTGAAGGTGAATATATAGTTGGAAGCCCACAATTACCAGTGGCCTTGTACAGCACGTTCACTTCAAAACACTCAAAATAGCCCAGGTTGATGCTGAGTGCCAGAACGGGTGTGCATATTCCGTAAAGTACACTGCGTGAAATAAATACTGAATGTTTCAAGCAATAATTAAAATTCAAGCACGTGACACGGGGCGAGATGACAGTGTCAACATTGCATAGTCCTCACCTGCAATTAAATGTACACCGCATATTTGGTGCTGATTTCCCCATCATCAATGCCATCTTCGTGAATGCGTCGGAAAAAAAAAAACCCCAGGCGGCACAGAAAGTGTGTCCCAAGACCGGCCCGTCTATGGCCGCTTTCTGGCATGTCCGGCCAGCATCCAGGTTCTGGCAGCCACTGATCATACCATGAGCGGCCAACATTCGGCAACCAGCGCTTCGGTATTTCTTCGGCCGCCCGTCTTCAGACGCACAACGGCAGCTACCCGGCTGCCAGATATTCAGTTCACTTTCGGCTTCCGATGTTGAGAATGAAAAAAATTCCCCGCATTTCCCCGAGGGGAAGAATGTGAAAGTGCGAATGCACGAGTTGAATTTGCGCTGTTCGGTAATGTTCGCGAAAGAGAGATCACACACACACACACAACTACAAAGAAAGAAAGATGCATTTATTCACAGACACCTATTTGTGTTGTCGTTGTACTTGATTGCTAGAGCGGATCTCAGCTTTGAAATTTCGTGTCAGTACTCCTTTAAGCAGGTTCATTAGCCCTTCTCACGCCCGATTCTTGGCCAATCCCCCACGTGGGTATGTGCCATGTCAGCGGCCAGGCAGCGCGCGCCCATCTCCCCCCGTTGCCAAGGAAGACGAGGAGCGCGCGCACCCGCAGCTGTTGCTATGTGAACGGACTGCGGTCAACGGAATTCAGGGTCGCTTATAAAGTGCATTCGCACTTAAAACGGCCGAATTACGGCTTTAGAGCATCCGTTTTTCGTTCGGGAAGCAGTGTTCAGCCGAAGCACGCCAAGCGACCGGCCTCAGAATATCCGTATTCTTGTGGCAGTTGGTGTTCAAAAGGAGACCGGCCGGAGCGCGGCTGCCTCGCATTCGCTCTTTCAATGGTGAACCGTGCGTCCGGCGGCATATTATTCGTTTTCTTCGGGCAACTGGTTTTATACAGGAGACCGGCCGACGCACGGCCCCAGAATGTACATTTTTCATTCAGTTAGCGGTCCTCGGCATAATTACGGCAAGCGAACGGCCACATAGTTTTTAGCAACTGGTGTTCAAGAGGAGACCAGCCTACATAAGGTCTCAGGTTATACGTCATTCTTTCGGTAAGCGGCGTACAGCCGAACAACGGCACGGGTATGGGCGCCGAGAATTCACGCACAAACGTGTTTGGAAGGAGACCCGCCGGTGTAGGACCCGTTTTTCCCTGGGTGAAGAAAGTGCCGTTAGGGAGCCGAATGACGCAGACGCGTTGTTTTATCCGCTCGGTATTTCTACGTTTTAAATGAACGAACTTCGTTTGTCAAACAATAATGGGTGTTTTTGGTGAACGGGCACCTTTATTTTTATATACCCTTTATTTCTGTTGCAATACCTCGTTTCCCATTTCCCATGTGTGGCTTAGCTAACGTACTTTTCTCTGCTCAACCTGCCTCCCTTTCCTTTGCTGTCTTATCCTCCCTTTATTCCATTGTTCTTTTTTTGCAACCTAACCACTGGAAACTTTTCTGAATGTTTGAACATTTTGTTGCTTGTGAATCCGGAACTAAAATATAGCCATGGAAGGCAATACACGCGCCAATTGTTACGTTATCACGCAAGAAATGTGTCCTCAGCAGAAGACGTACCAGCAAACCGAAATCTGCACCCACGGGCGTCGGCAGGATTTTGTCTTTAGAGGGCAGACGCACTGCTCTGAAGGGAAAGAGGGACAGGACGAGAGGGCAGGGTAATTGTTCTGGAATGGCTTGGAAGAAGAAAGTGCGTGACAGCTGCATCTTACCGGTATTCACCTCCGGGGCAGAAACTTGGAGGCTCACCAAGAGGGTTCAACTTAAATTGAGGACGCCTCAGCGCGCAGTAGAACGGAAGCCGATAGGTGTAACATTAAGGGACAAGAAGAGAGCGTAGTGGTTCAGGGAACAAACTAGTGTTAAGGACATATTAGTAGAAATCAAGAGGAAATGGACGTGGGCAGGGCATGTAATGCGAAGGCACGATAACCGTTGGTTATTAAGGGTAACAGAGCGGATCCCTAGAGAAGGCAAGCGTGGCAGAGGGCGGCAGAAAGTTAGATGGGCAGATGAGATGAAGTTCGCGGGGATAAATTGGTCGCGGTTAGCACAGGACCGGGTAATTGGAGACTAATGGGAGAGGCCTTTGCCCTGCAGTGGGTGTATATAGGCTGGTGATGATGATGATGATGATGATGATTGCTTGAAGGGGGGGGCAAGTGCCCCTTTTGCACCCTCCTGGCGGCGCCCATGTGTGTCCGCACTTTTCTTACAGACTAGTGAATGTAGTATTACAAGTGGAAGCAGTATATACATCCCAGGTGTTTTCTGGTATGTTACACAGCATGAGGCAGATTTATTTGGTTGTATTTTATCCATTCTTGTGATATGAACACGATCGCCAAGCTATTATTGATCATAGGCAAACATGGACCTAAACGGGTACGCAGCAAAACATGACTACAAGCGAAAGTGCTGAAAGAATTCAGCTGCAGGCGAATGTGCGAATGTTGGGCGGTTATAATCAAGGAAATATTGCAACATCCACTCTCCGCATTTTAATTCCTTCACGTACCGGTCAAACGCATGAGTGGTTGCGCGTTCTCTTAGGGGGAATGCACACACAAGTGAGCAGAGACTGGCTAACGAAGGTTTATTAGCACCCGCCGATAGAATCTATAAACACACATTTTCGATTAGAAGCAGAGCGTATATTCCCCAAAACCGCAAAAGACATTCTGCACACACAAGATAACTTTCACTTCGACGAGGCAAACAGCTTTTGTTTTATAAGAGGCCTTAGCATTACCCAGCTGTCACACATGTTCCACAAAGTCCGTGCATGCCTTGCAGCTCACTTGCCGTTACTGACGGCCCCACTGGTTTCGTGGTGAACTTCGATGGGGATCGGCTTGACATCATCCTTCTTGGGGGCGTTCTTGCGGGGTGCCTCCAAAGCCAGGTAGCCGCCCGGCGTGAGGTGACACTTGACGGTTTCGGGATCGACGTCTTCGGGGAGGACGTAGCGTCGCGTGAACTCCCGCTTCACGTAGCAGCCGTGGTCGTCCGATTTCTCCTCGTGCTTCCCGTGGATGATGACACAGTTGTCTTGCGTCTTCACCGTCACTTCTTCGGGCGTAAAGTGGCGCGTGTCGACGTTTATGGCGAACTTGTCACCTGTGCAGGCGACCGAGGAGCCGGGTTGCCCCGCGACGGTGCCACTCAACAAGTTCGAGCGTCCCCCGTAGCTCGGCTGGAGATAGAAACGCCTGTGAAAGAACCCGGGGTCGACCAGCTCACCGCCGAGGAACGAGCAGCCGAAGTCGTCATCGAAGAACCGCCGTGCAAACGCTGGGGCACCCCAGTTGTCTCGGTACACAAATGGGAGAAGAGCCATCCTTTTAAAGTCCAAGTGACCACCTCTCGATCAAAGTGTTGCCTTTCTTTTAGTGTTCGAACTCAATACGGTAGCGTCGTCCGCTGTTTTATATCCGGCGTCTTCAGCGCGAGGATCATTCGCGAAAACTGCGGCGATGCAGCCAAAAATAGACGCCACGGAGAAGACGAGAGAGGATTGGTAGAACCGTGTCACGTGAACACCATGACGTGAGGCTAAATATGTTTACCCTACTAGTGTCAGGCTTGAGTGAGCCGACGTTGGCTGCTCCGCGCGAGAGATGCGTGTGGAAGCTGTTTCGCTTCGGGAAAATTCTGGAGCGTTCTTCGTCTTGTGGTGCTTTTGTTTGCATCATTGTGCGCACTCCGTCGAGGCTGATAACCTTGCCGGTGCGACGCGTGCGACTATGCCGCTGTGCCAGCCAACATTACGCACTGTTTGTAGGTGGGTAAGCGCTGCAATACCAACATATCTTGCACGGCCCAGTTTTACAACAGGGTACTGGAACGACTTTACAAGTCATGCGCCATGGTTTTGTTGCAAAACACTGCAGTTTATGCGTGCACCGAGCAAAACACCTGTATCCGCACCTACCTGTCATTCCTGTATACCTGTACACATGTCTGCGCACCCATGAAGATGTGGAATCTGCAACGAGTAAGGCGACAACACAGTTCACGATTGTCATGGGCAACTTCAATGGAAAGTCAGGTATGAATCATATGGGAGGAAGCGCAGTGGGAAAGTCTGAACTAGGCAGTCGCAGCAATTGAGGATGTGCACTGGTGGGATCTTCGGATAGGAATAACCTGACGATAAGATAATAAACACATTCTTCCACAAACAAAACATGCAGGAAATAGACATGGAAAAGCCCCGACGGTTTAACAAAAAATGAACTTGACTACATTTTTAGCGACAATCCAGGAATTTCGCAGGTCGTAGAGGTGCTAGGCGATTTTTGGAGCAGGGTTCTTAAGATTCATAGATACAAACTAAGGGTGAATCTCACAGCAGAAAGAGGGAAAGTTATAAAAGTAAGAAATACAGCATGGATTCAGTCACAGAAATGATGCAGGAATCCAAAATAACCATTGAAAACAAATTTGAGCTTTTAAACGAGCAGAAAGAGGACAATGTAGACAGGCTAAGTGACAACTAAGAACGGCAATAAGAGAATCTGCAACAGCTGTAGGAGAAGCAATAGATAGGAAGCAAACTGAAAAAATATGTCTGAAAACATAGCAACTGATTTCAAAAGCAAGAACATAAAAGCGTTGCGTAGTGCGGATAAGTCTGAATGAGCAGCGCTCTCGAAATTGGTTAACAAATGAAAGACAAGCGAAAACGCGCGTACTACATCGCAGTAATCGAGGAAACACAGCAAACAGGAGAAAGCCTAAAAGCTAAGAAAAAACTGAGATATCGGTGAAGGCAAAATGTGCGCACTCAGAGACGTGAAAGACGACAAACTAACATAAGGCAGAACGTGGTCTAGATACTAAAATTAGCCGAACAATTTTGCGCCAGGCTATACGCCAGCAACGTTAGACAAGGGGAAACTGTAAAAACAGCTTAGCTCGCATAGTCCCACTAATAATCAAAGACGAAGTTCAAAAGGCGCTACAAAGGGCCATGCAGACAAAACACAAGTTTGGTTCATCAGAAAGACTGCTTCGTTAGAATCACACGGACACGACTTCTAACGCACACTTCCGCTCAAATACGTTATATAATTAGAAAACACGGGAATGGTCGTGTGACCCACTAGATCATTTCCAGTAAAAGAACCTATCATATCATACATTCCCATCTATGCGGTTGCCAGAGGCAGGCAGAAGCAAACGCAAATTAGGCAGGGCTTATTAGCTTGCCGTAGGAGCTCTGTGCGCTAAATGTAACGCATATTCATTTTACAGCCGTAAGAATGGTGGGGTAAACAATAAAACGTACGAAAATATACGTAAACATTAATGTACCGATGCCCACTGCTGTTGGTACCGGGCGCACTATTCTTGTTTTAGCTGCGCAGCAGCCCGCCGCTTTCAGTTTCAGTTTATTTGTTTGCATCCTTTCGATGTGGTAGGCCCGGGCGAAAAGTAAACTGCTTCATTGAGGAAACCCCGGGCCCCTCGTACTGGTATGCAACGTCAGCACACAGGGCTTCTTCAATACAAAACAGTGAAGTATAAAATTACAAAAAATCGGACCCCTTTTCGATGCAGAGTTTCTGATGTAGTTTGTGTTCATACGTCAAATCTGGGTGAATATTTGTGTACAATCAGGTGTTTAAATCACAGGAGTTACCCGAAAAGAACAGGAAAAAATCAGCATATATACAATAAACTAATACAAGAGCTGAATATAAGAGAGAAAACATGTATATAAATGAGGACTATATAGGCCTATCACAATTACTGTAAATAGTATCGTTCGCACAATCGACAGATTGCCACTGAGCTCAAGTCCAGGTCGTGACGGTATCGGGACAAAGCTTCTAAAAATAACATCTCCATGCTCAGCCTTTTTACTTTCGCTAGTATTTCAACAATCTCTAGACACTGGATGCATTCCAGACGATTGGAAACTGACTTATCTAAAGCGGCTGTTTAAATCTGACGATAAATATTCTCCCTCCAACTACAGACCAATTTCCTTATCTTCCATATGCTGCAAATTGCTCGAACACATCATTTACACCCAAATAATGTCACGTTTAAATGTGAATAACGTGCTTTTCGAAAATGAGCATGGCTTTAGGCATAAACGGTCATGTCAAACTCAGTTATTCGAATTAGTAACAGACAGACGTGAAGCCCTGCATAACAAGAATTATATCGATGCAGTTTTCATTGACCAGTCCAAAGCCTTTGATCGTGTGCCTCACAACCATCTACTCCGGAAATTGGACGCCTTGGAGCTTGAAGAAAGCGTAAATAGCTGGGTAAAAGAATTCTTATCGGAACGCTCTCAATCAGTAGTAATAGATAACTGTGTTTCAAATACCGCATGCGTTAAATCTGGCTTTCCCCAAGGCTGTCTTGGGCCCTTTGCTTATCTTGGTCTACATAAATGACATTGCCACTAACATGACTTCAACTATACGGCTTTTTGCTGATGACTGCGTTTTGTATTGGCCCCGAGGACATACCGCGGCGCCACCTACGAATGACGTCACTTATTGGACGCCGGGTTGGGTTGTCGTCTGCTAGAACCCATTTGCTGTGCCTATGTGGCCGCATGTTTTTGTGTGTGTGTGGGTGTGTCTGTGGCCACCATACCCCCCCCCCCCCCCGCCCCCCGCGCTCCTTGTGGATTTGATGCAAATTACACAAAAAAGTTGTCTGCAACCCGAATAATCCGGGCGAGCAATCAGCGACTCGCTTTTTTCCCGGCGAGACCGCCGCGCCCCACAGCTCGTACGCAGCCAGCTAACGCCAAGGACGATGCAACTGATGCCGAGAAAAGTACACTGTAAATTCGATATGAAATACTTGGGGCGTGACATGTACGAGACTGTGTGTGCAAGGAAACACCTTGTAACAGCGACAGAAGCGCGTCGCTCGCTTGTGATCTCACCGCGCCTACTGCTCGCCTTGCCTGGTAAATGAATGACTACGTACGAACAGTGATCGGATTGCTTCGCCGCGCATGCTTAAAAGTACTGCTATGATGCGCACTTTGGCTTAAGCAGTGCCTATTACCCCTACAATGTTTTTCATAGTTATTCCCGGATTTGATTAACGATCACTGCCGTAGCCTGTACTCTGCACGGCTGATATGTACGAACGCGAGTTTTCAACGCTTGCGAGCGGGTTTGGACACGTCTACATTTAGTTTTCATTAGGACTTCGGCGTAGGAATGTATACTTGTAATGTGGGCTCTTTTATGTTTACAGTGAGCCAGACTTCCTCTAGCATCAATGAACCTAACGATTGCTCACAGAAGGCGAGGCTGTGTACGAAGCGGAACGCGTCGTAATGAATTAGGGTAATTGGGAATTTTAAAATAGGAGAACCGAGCGTTGGGGGCCCCCCAAAGTGATGGGGGAACCGAAACGCAACACGAGCGCGCGCGACGAAAGGGTCTTCTCGAACCGCTCGCCTCGCCGCCGGCTTCGGATGCACGTAATCGAGTGTTGGGAACTTTAGGCTTAACGTCGCGACAGATATTTCCTCGCCGCTATCGTTACAGTTGCGAATGAGAGTCCCTAATACAACTTTTCACTTCACTGTCCCCCTCTTTCTTGTATGTGTAACTTTGTACCCGCGTCCGTTTAAGCGATCGATGATCAAGAACCTGCCACGGCCTCGGCCGATGCTTGCGCGCAGGCACATATCCTTCGGCCGCTCGCCGCACCGCGCTTGAACGGGCCGGCGGTGCCGGGACCGACCTTCGGGGGCGGTCGGCGTAGATCACGGCAGATATTTGAACATCGCTTTGAAAACCACAGCTCATGACACTACCTAGCACATTTTTTTCACCACTCTAACATCCACATTCACCGCTGGCGAATTACGTTTCCACAATTAGCGTGACTTTAAAAAGCGGCTGCCGCGACCTGCGTCGAATTCGAGATGCTCTGTCGGCCGTGCGGGCAGGCACGGCGGTGTGTTCGCGGTGCGTTTCTGCGAGCAGTAAACGCTTCATGATTTCTTGCTTTACACATTTGTTGCAAACAAGGGAAATGTAGAAACTTAGCTTGGCAATCGTCGTAGTCTACATTGTTCATCGGGGAAACGAGCAGCAGTTGATGCTTCGGTCGCACACGTACGCCACCACGCTCAAGTTGTTTGCGGAGAATGTACCACAGTTGATACTGTTATGAAATCCCCATGACGTAAAACTGCGCTTGACGCACTGAGAATTTACTTCAAGCGATAGAAATTTACACGAAAATACTTTTAGAACGCGCGTCCTGAGCTAAGTGTCAAGCGCTGCAAGCCAACTGTGCAGCAAGGTAGGAACGGTGATCCTACAAGTGACGTCAAAACGACCGCAGTGCCAGCCTCTCCAGTGGTGGGCCTCGCGGCCAATAGGCAGATATCTCCCCCAGATGATGTTACTGACCTTCAGGATGACGTAACTAAGCTAACTCAGTGGTGCGAGAGATGGCAAATGCAAGTAAATACCGAAAAAACAAAGCACAGGAAATGTCATGTGCTTTCTAGAACCCCTACGAACTCTTATTTAGTAAACGGCACTGTTATTGAAACCGTAACAAAACTTAAATATTTGGGCATCTTCTTAACGTCTGATCTGTCATGACGAGCTCATTTGGAATCAATTACCAATGAGGCTTCGAAAAGATTAGGTTTTCTTAAACGAAGTTTATTTTTGGCCAATGCTGATACTAGACTTCATGCGTACACTACTCTGATCCGGTCTTCGCTAGAATATGCATCGATCATCTGGAATCCTCATCAAGATAATTGGACTAACCTACTCGAGGCAGTCCAGAAGAAGGCTGCAATGTTTATTTTGCTTTCTTACTCTCGAGACCAAAGTGTATCGGCCCTTAAAAATTCTCTAGGTTTTCTAAACCTTAACGTGCGTCGTAAATTATCTCGTCTTGTTTATTTCCACTCACTGTATTACAACGGCTTGCTATTTTCTTCAAAACATATTTTTCTAGCGCATCACATCTCGTTACGTGTTGATCATGCGCACAAGGTGTCACCAGTTTTTGCCCGGACAGAAAAATTCGAATCATCTCCCCTCCTCCTATCAATAAATGACCGGAACCATCTACCCGCCAGTATAGCATCCCTAGCGGATGCATCTTTATTTGAGGCCGCTTTACTCGATCACCTTCAAGCAGAAAGGGCTGTATAATTCTTCCTGCCTGTGTACCTTTATCTTGCGATGTTTGTTTTTTGTGTTCACACTGGTACGATTTGTTTATCTGTACTTTTTTTTGCATTCTGCGTTGTATAATCAAATCCCTTGCTATGTAATGCCCTGACGGGCCCTTAGGGTACTAAATAGATAAATAAAAATAAATAAATAAATAAATAAATAAATAAATAAATAAAAAATTAAATAAATAAAGAAATAAATAGATAAATAAATAAATAATAAATAAATAATAAATAAATAAATAAATAAATAAATAAATAAATAAATAAATAAACAAATAAATAAATAGAGTGTGGTCTCCAAGCTTTCTACATGATTATGTTAACATAAACAAGAATGTACATCTGTTCGCCGGCTTTTCTACAGCATGACACTAGCGGCAGTATTATGTGATATCAGGTACTTAAAAATAAAAATAGAAAAATAAAAGTAAACGCAGACGTAAACTGTATTTACAAAAAGAACAACTGCCTACTAGCACAAAAATTGCTGCCATCTAAATCTATATTTTGGGATCTCAATTTTCTAGAAGTTGTGGAACTGTGAGACGCAGCGTTTGACTTCCGTAATCCGTACGGATTAATGGAATGTGCCAAAATTCTTGATTGCGGGTTATGTAGACAGAAATATTTACTCTGAGATTAACAATTTGCAAAAAGCTATGTTGTCTAGATTTATTAGATAAAATGTATCGGATTGCTAAATAATACTCATACAGTTTTGGAATAGGCACAACGTTCAAGCGTTTGTACAAAGGCTCCGTGTGTTATAGGTAATCGGCATTAGCTATATGGCGAATGGCTTTCTTTTATAATACATAAATTTTCTGAATGTTTGTTTGCGTAGCACTTCCCCATACTAAGAAGTAATAGTTGACGTGGGACAAGAAAAGAATGTTATAAAAATGCGTTTTACAGGTATTGGCAAAAAATAACTAAATTTGGGAGTATTCCGACACATTTAGCCGGGGAAGTACTAACCGAATCAACGTGGGTGTCCCAAGTCATATTTTTATTCAAATAAACTCCCAGTTTTTTTATGTTGTCCATAATGACAATATTTGAGCCCCCTAGGGGTAAGCAAATGTTTTGCACAAAACCATGGCGGTTCGGATGAAAAATGACAGCTTTTGTTTTAGTTCCATTAAGAACCAAGGAGTTGGCATCACTCAATGACTGCAAAGCAGCTAGTGTATCATTTATGACTGGTTCTAACAATTGTATGTTGGTACCTGCGAAGAATATACTTGTGTTGTCTGCATATATGATGAAGTATGCTTTGTCGTTAACTCTAGTAATGTAATTAATATAAAACAAGAAGAACGGGCCCAAGATAGTTCCCTGTGGTACACCTGCGGATATTTTTTCGAGCGATGAGACATTCTTTCCTATACATACGCATTGTGCACGATATTTTAAATATGCTTGCAGTAGCAATAGGGGTGTTTCTCTGATGCCATAATGGTCTAGTTTATCGCGTAAAGTCTGGTGATTGTGGCGATGGAAGGCCTTGGAGATGTCAATATACACTCCCACACATATTTGTCTGTTCGCAAATGCTTGAAGGGTTAATTCTTTTTGCGCAAGTAATGCGGTTTCCGTAGATTTTCCCCGAAGAAATCTGTACTCTGATGGTGAGAGTAGTCTGTGTTTATCAGCAAAGCTGGGTATTTGCTTCAAAATTATTTTTTCTAGGGAGTTTGAAAAAAATAGGTAAGATAGAGAACGGCCTATGATTTGAGATGTTATTTATCTCTAGTTTAAATACTAGGATAACTTTGAATATCCGCATTTTTTAGAGAAATTACCAGTGGATAGGCATAGGTTGTATATATAGGCAAGTATTGGAGCAATGACTCTGATCACAAATTTTACTGGCGCCATGTGAATATCATCAATATCGCGTGCACGACTATTTTTAAGGGGATAAGAAACAGTGCTTATTTCATTCTCACACGTTGGCTCAAGAAATATGCTACGAATATTTCATTTAATAAGACGCACCGGGTCACTCTGTTTACAGGGTGCATTTCTTACTACGCACTTAAACTATTTAATTCAGCCGCTAGTTCCTCTCCTTGCAGGCAGCGTCCATCAATAGTGAGCTCCCGAGTGCTCGACTGGGTTTGTGTACGGTTAAGAAAACTGTTTAACGTTTTGAATATTTTTTCACTACCTATTTCGTGATCACTTAGAAACTGCTCGAACAAAAAATATCTGGGTTTTTCACTCCTTATGAAAGCGTTAAGTTTATTTCGGTACTGCTTGAAAGTTTGTAGGTCATCTATTGAGTTTGTTTAGAGGAACTTTTTTGACAGTTTCTTTTTGTTTTATTCATTTTTAAGCATTCATTTTTATCCACGGTTGTCGATTTCGATGGCAGCGCTTAAATGTTTTTTTTCTGGAAAATGTTTATAAGAGTCGCTAAAGATAAAAATAAATGCTTCAAAAGCTGCGTCCCCATTTTCAGCCTGAAAGACTTAGACCCATGACGTGTTAATCACGCTGTTACAAAAAGCTTCTAAGGTAGCCGGCGTTATGTTCTGAAATGTGCAAGTTGAGAGGATAATGTGCAGCATTATTTTGTGGACCAGCCCACAGGGTAATGCTCAGATTTATTCTGTGGACCATTACAAGGAATTGTTGATCTTTATTCGTCTAAAGCTGCCTAAAATATACCAATTCACATTCATTTACATAAACAATGCATAGAATTGACACAAGAGGACAGGTTACAACAAAAAAGAAAAAAAAATCGACTACACAACTGCTGAGACTCGAACCAGGGCGTTAGCGCAAAAACCAAAACATTCGATTCCCGGCCGTGGCGGCCGCTTTTCTGATGGAGGCGAAAAGCAAAAACGCCCGTGTGTACGAGATTTCGGCGCACGATAAAGATCCCCAGGTGGTCAAAATTATTCCGGAGCCTTCCACTACGGCGCGCCTCATCGCCTGCGTTGCGTCGGCGCGTTAAACCCCACAATCAATCAAAAACCAAAACACTACCACTGCGCCACGGAAGCCGACGAAAGAAGCCCTTTCAGTAGTAGCGCCAAACAGCACATAACGCGGCGGTCTGGACCACGGTATAAGCTGAAGATTTTTTTGTGGTCTGGTCTACGGAATAGCTATTGCATTTCTTTGCCCAATATTGGCCAATGTCCCTAAGTGGGTATGCTTTGTATGACAAACGTGCACTTCAGTCTCGCGTTCATGAGCCCTCGGCATTTTTTTGGAATATTTATCCGCGGAAACCATACACAAAGTATTTGCCAACAGCTTCGCTGTTAAAAGAAAAATCGGCTGTGTGCACCAAACCCTCTTACATGTCATTTATAGACTATGAAAAAGAGTTTCATTCAGTGCACACCGCAGCACTTCTGAAAGCAATAAAAGACCAGGGAATAGATGAGACCTACAGAAGACTTCTAGACGACATATACCAAGGATGTACGAGCAGGACAATTTTTCATAAGCAGAGCAACAAATTCTCGATCCGAAAGAGAGTTAGACATGGAGATACCATCTCGCCAAAACTATTTACAGCATGTCTAGAAGGGGTATTCAGGAAGCTTGACTGGAAAACGTAGGATTACGGATAAACGAGGAATACTTGGACCATTTGAGATTCGCAGACGAGATAATCTTGGCAAGTGAGTCTGAGGAACAGCTAAAAGTGCTTGATGAACTACAACCAGAAAGCAAGGCCATGGCACCAAAGATAAATATCAATAGATCTAAAGTAATGATGAATAAACATGCCGAAAGCGCGTTCTTCAGCCTGCGTAACGAAACGCTAGAACAAGTAGAAAAGTACATCTCTCTAGGACAGGTAATCAGGGCTGACCCCAATCAGGAGAGGGAAATTTGGCGCAGATTAGGTATGGACTCGAGCGCTTTCAGCAAACACTCCCAAGAGTTGAAAAGTAACCTAACTCTATCACTCAGAAGGAGAATATAGAACCAGTGCATCCTGCCGGTGAAGGCGTAGGGAGCCAAAACTTGGCGCCTTACTAAATAACTATAAAGGAAGCATAGGTCGGGTCAACGGGCCATGGAACGAATAATGATGGGAGGGACACTTAAGGACAGAAAACGAGCTTCGTGGATGAGGGATTATACTCCATTAGATGATATAATAGTTCAAATTAATGTAAAAAAAAGACTTGAGCGGGTGATATAGGAAGACGAAATGACAACCGATGGACCGAAGGGCAGGAGAGTGTATACCGAAAGACCAATCCGCGGGAGGAGGAGGAGAAGACCAATAAACTCGATGGAGGGACTTAATAAAGAAAAATTGGGGCAAAGAATATAGTCGAGCAGTGGAGGACCGGAACGATTGGGGGTTCACGGGAGACGCCTTCGTCCTGTAATGGACCTGAGTAGGCTGATGATAATGACGGTGATGAGAAAACTTTGCTTCAAAACATTACAAAAATACACACAAGAACGGCACATACGCCAGGAGTGTTCTCTTCTGTGGTAGCAACAGTTGACTGTGCCAAAAAAACGGTGCTGGCCATAACGATACTCCCTAATGCGAAACTTGTGCGCAGCTAAACTGAGTCTCAGGAAGCGAACACGCAACATGCCTGATGCAGGACTGACTATACTCGGATACAAGTCAAGAAAAAAGGGGCGTCGCCTAATCCCCCACTTCCACCACCCCCTTCCAGCCAATAGTGTCCCTCTATCAAGGTGACGTCGTGGCCGACCGCATTTCACCTGCAGGCAGCGCTCGGAGCCACGCTTTTCTTAATGCGTCCGTGCCGAAAAGTAGTTCGTAAGGGCGCCTTCACTTTGAGCGGAGATAAAAACCTTAGCTAAAATTCTTTATGTGCCCGTTTTAATGCAATGCGTGAAAGAATTTATCGTCAGCTGCAGTAGCGAGTTTCAATTATATTCCTGATGGTGAATTTCTGCTCTTCCGGGTTTTCCCTCAGCCGCTTGCTTCTGGCAGCTTCTGGTTTTAAGCATTGCCGGCCCCATTTCCCGCCATGGATCCCGAAGAAGTCGCATCTGAATGTGCTTCATCGTTCTCGACTGAGAATTGTGGTGCGTTGCCATCTACGCCACGCCGATGGTACAAGAAAAACAAAAGCGGCCGTGTCATCTGCAGCTGCGTACGGGAGATGATCCGGAACGCGCACGTTCGTTTGCGGCATCTTCACCCAGAGCGCAGCGTTGAAGAAACGGCCGCGACCGTGAGCGATCTTCTTGGAGTCAGCGTGAGCTTGGTGATGGACGTGAAGAAGGAGATGAAAAATAACGACGGAAATGTTGCGACGCCCTCCCGAAAGCGCCCGCGAAGCGCCGGAAAGAGACGACGCACAGAAGTGTTTGCGGTCGTCCGTGCATCGTTTTTTTCGCAGCAATGAGATTCCGACAGTGAAGGCAATTGCTGCGGATTTCAACGCTAGCGGCGATGTTACTCCTCTCAAGCCATGGACTGTGCGCCGCCTGCTGAATGACATCGGGTTCAGGTATGAGAAGAGGGGCCGGAACTCGCTGCTGATCGAGCGGGACGACATTGTCGCGTGGCAGCAGAAGTACCTCTACGACGTCGCCAGGTACAGGATGGAAGGTCGAAAAATCTTCTACCTTGATGAAACCTGGGTGAATGCGGGACACACGCTATCGACTGTTTGGACGGACACGACGGTTGCTTCCCACCACGACGCCTTCATGCGTGGTCTGACGACAGGTTTGAAGCAGCCGTCAGGGAACGGACAGCGCCTGATTGTAACGCACATCGGCAGCGAGGACGGCTTCGTCAGTGGTTGCCTGCATATCTTTCGGGGTACGAAGACCGGCGACTACCACGAGGAGATGGACGGCACCCGCTTTGAAAGGTGGTTTGGCGCCGTTTTGCCGCAACTGCCACAAGGTAGTGTAATTGTCATGGACAATGCCTCGTACCACTCGCGGCTGGAAGAAGCAGTGCCTACGACGTCTTCGCGCAAACAGGTCGTTCAGGACTGGCTGACGTCCAAAGGACTTGCTTGGGATGAAAAAATGCTTAAAAAGGAGCTCCTCAGCCTTGTGGCCTCTGTAAAGACACGGTACATCAAATATCGTATTGACGGTGCAGCTGAAAGGGCAGGATGTATTGTGCTTAGGCTCCCACCCTACCATTGTGAGCTCAATCCCATTGAGCTCATATGGGCGCAGATGAAACGAGGTGTCGCAGCCAGAAATGCCACATTTAAGCTGGCAGATGTAGAGGTGCTCCTGAGGGAAGAAGCTGCCAAGGTAACAGCTCAACAGTGGGCAAACGCAGTTCAGCATGTGATCAGCATTGAAACAAAGTTCAGGGGAGACGGTGGAGCAAGTGCGCATGTTCAACCTATTATAATCCATCTGGATGAAGATGACACGGACTCCGACAGTGACCTATTTGGTATCGAGTCCTTTGAAGATGTGTAAGGCGGCCAGCTATTCGCCAGTGCCGCCTTTGCCCCTTTCAGTTAGTGTGGAGTGCGCAATTTAGCTTAAGTAGGTGTGTTTCCATAGCTGCAGGAGCAAGAAACTCCATCAGACAGCAGAGAAGACCAGACATGCTGTTTGTGTGCGTTATAAAGACTTATTTCTGGAGTTTACTGAGCAGCCTGTGTGTGCAGCCTAACTTGTTCATGGTTGATTGCTTTGATATGTAGCTATGAGAATCAGAAGATGCAATTGCAGTGTTTGGTTTTTATTTCATTTGCCATTACTGAATGTTGTATGTTGTGTTGTACAGTCGACAGGGATTTTCCAGTATGACAGTGAGGGTGACAAGTTATTTCAACAATCGATGCATGATATCATTTGCTGTAGTGAACCGAGCGGTGTATTGTGTGGTGCTGGCTCAGGACTGGTTGCCTTGATATGTAGCTATGAGAATCAGAAAAGGCTGTTGCAGTGCTTGGTTTCTGATTTCATTTGTTGCAAGTGTGGTGCAGGAATTAGGCCGAATGAATGCAGTCCTGACAAGACACTGCGTGGCAGACGTATCTATAAAAGAAAATTGTACATCTCGAACTAGAGGAAACCCACACTGTTCCAAAGTATTTTCTGGAAGCAGGGCCACGCTTGCACTATGCGATAGTTTTCGCTGCACAGGGAGGATGGCTATTCGCATGTGTAGCATGAGGTGTGTGCAAGCAGAGTCAAGCGAGTTCGCAAATTCACTTCAAGCAGAATCATCTGCAGTGTGTGGCTCTACGGCTCCTTGTGCGACACTATATAAATGGCTATAAAGGCAAGTTTCACCTACAGGAAAAGACGCTAGCTCGAGTTTTAACCCCACGTTTTTTACATTGTTTGGACACTTATGCGTGTATTGGATGCAGAAACCAAGTTGCAAATTAAATGCCTACGTGAAAGCATGTAACTGAACATTGTGTGTCCGTGTGGCTGGCTGAGCCAAGTTGTCTTCTTGTAGAACATTGAGAACAAATAAATCTGTTTAAGTGTCTCATTGCTCGTTTCATTTGCTATGCATAATTCAGCAGTGCGTCTGTTTAGCTGTCTGAGCCAAATCTGACAGGATACAACAGTGAGGACAAGAAAAGTTGCTTCGGTGTTTTATTTCTAATTTGATTTTATTTAGCTATCTGCTGTCTTACGCAGGACTTAGGATAAATAGGTTTTATCTGTTGCCTACTCCACTGGATAAAATGCAGAATCACAATGTTAAAAACAATCCCCAAAGCTTTGGGAAGGGGAAACAAGATTGGTTTCAATCGATCCTCCCATGTATGGGAATCATTTCATGTAGTGCATATTTGGCGAGATTATAAATTTCCTCCTGAACATATGATCCGATTTTGCCTTTGCGTAGCAAGAAAAGTATGATATGCATTGACCAGTTTCAGTGCAGCGATGTGTACCATATGTGTGGTTCCATGCATCAACTCAACCGACATGTCATCAATCAGTGCAGATCACTACGTAACCCTTCAAACAGACTTCATTGCCTGTGTTATGAAGTGGGCATCAATTCATGTTCTGTCATTGTGATTTACACTCCTAATATATGTGTAGACATTGCACGAGTTGAGTTGCGAACAGTGCTGTGGCAAGCAGCAGCTTGCTATTTGACTTGGAGCAGCGAGCTTCTCGCTCCAGCGGCCACTTGTGACGCAACAGTGAGAATGGATGAAATGCTGAGCTGTTTTCCACCCTGAATGCTCTATTTTGAATTTAGAGCACGTGCATGCAGATGACCATTGCAGCAGCAGCTTCTTACTTAAGAGACAAACACAAGGCGGGCAGTGTCTATATAGCTTCAACAATGCACATCTCATGCAAGAATTTGATTTGGTGAACAATATGCATGCGCATGTGTAGAAAAAGCTGAAAGGTGGTTTATTTGATTTCAGTGCTGCGTTTCATGTCTTCACATGCATTGTTGCAGCTGGTCATACCGGTGAAATCTAGCCAATGCAATGTCACTATCGCGAACCACAGCTCATTCACAAAGCATAAACGGGACAATGAAATTGAACTTACAGTGGTAACACTCCTGTGGAATCTTAATTATCATAGACAATGCAAACTCAAAGCAGATGCCTATTCGTGTTTAATTCACAAAGGTTTTTGTCCGAAACAACAACTTAAGGCACTCCAACAAAAAACAGGCGACAAAAACATACTTGTTGCAATTAATACATTTAACAATGGTATCTCAGCGTAACCGAGAAACAAAATAGAAAAGGTGGCATATTAAATCCCATCACGTAGCTAAGCTACAGCTCGTACGCATTCACGGTCAAAAAGTGCGAAAATTCTGCTTCTTGTATTTGGCAACTTGATCACAATTTGGGCGAATACGCTTGCGCCCGACATGGACTTGGGACACACGGCTCGACATATATGCTTTAACGAAATGCAGCGCGCGCCGTCGCGTGGCTTGCGTTTCGCCCCGTGCATACTGTCCATGGCGTTAATAACTTGCTGGCGTAATCTACGAGAAATAAACAAGGAGTTATCGCCCCCTGTCGCAGACACTGGTGCGATAACGTGGGTAGCACAAACACAGGAGGGACTAAACGGTAGAACGGTACTTCACGCTCAAGGCCAAACGCCCGCACAGGATGACGACGACAGCTTCGTATCATACAGCGTACTGCAGTAACTGCAGCGGCGGCTGCTTACCGGCAACGCGAGCGCTCACAAAGCAGAAGGAAAAACACCGTAGCGATTGTCATTACCGAGCATGTTAAGAACACTGCACACAACACGCAAACAAGGAATACGACTGAACGGCACTAAAAATCGTCCTCAGAGAGCCCGACGACGCCGACGGTTTGACGCGAACAGCGGAGGCGGCCATTTTGGTAGAAGTGCGGAAGCGCGGAAGAACATGTTTTGTGATTTCTTCCGTGAGCGCGGCGTGGAGGCGGTCTACCTCGACGTCACGTTGATACGGCGACACCATTGGCTGGAAGGGGGTCCTTTGATGAGGAAAAGCCGCACTTTTCTTGAGTTGTATCCGAGTATAGTGGATCCACTCGGGGGCAGCGTTGGTCAGCCCCTTCGTAGGCGGCGCGAAGTGCGTCTCAGGAGGGGACAGCGCACTGCGTCTAGGGAATGAACGCACCTCTTCGTCACGCGGACGACTCCCCCTCACTCTTTCGCCAAGCGTCGCACAGAGTAGCGTCTCGCGTCTCCCCCGAACCCTTTCGCCACACTTTTCTCTGCAGTTTTCTTCCTGTCGTCCCTCGCTCGGTTACAAAGCCGCTGTCGCCGTGCCCGTGGCAGTGTCCGTCGCCATCGCCGCCGCCAAATTGCAGTAGCGGCAGTCAAGGTGCTTCGCACTAAACATTGCACAGCAGGTGTGGTGGTATGGCGCACTGTGTCTATTTTCCCTAGTGACACTAGCCCCACTCGCATGTGTTTTTCACCAGTATGATATGATTTTTACCTTGACCATTTCAGTGCGGATGCTTACCCCCGAGGCCCTTCGCAAAAGCCGCAATTGTTCATCGAATTAATAATAGTGCTTACTAATTATTAGTGAGCGGTAGAGTTTTTTTTCTTTTCAGTAGAATCAAGAGAGACTTTTCTTACAGCGAGTTGTGAACCAGGAACGCGGCTTGGCGTTCCGTCAGGACGTAACTTAGGTGACAACTATGATTCTGTAGGGACGGAATGCTAGCCACGGGATTTCTGAAAATCGCCATCACCTTTTATGCCCTAAGTAGACAGCCCATCCTGCACCAGTTGTCACTATTTCAGTCAATTTATTTGCATGGATAAAAAGAGGCGGCGGAAAAATTGTAGATCTAGGTATAGCATTTCTAAAATATCTGGGCGGCAAGTATATTGGACGCATTTCCTGAGTTTATTACTTTATCAGCCGGCAAACAAAGGGTGATGTATTCGCAGAAATAAAATTTCAATATTACCGCAGCATCTTATTTGGGGACCATTTTTATATGAGCCCTGCTCGCATTCCCCAAAAATCTCGCTTCCCCAGAACGTGTAGCTGTCTAAACTGTAAAGTAGGCAGCACAAGCCGATAAACAAAAGCGATATACCGGAAGGGCATCTACGGACTGTCATCTGCGGTCTCGGCTTGGTTTATTGACTGAACTGAGGATAAAAAGACCGACAGACAGACAGACAGACAGACAGACAGACAGACAGACAGACAGACAGACAGAGTGCTTTATTGAGGTCCAGAAAATCCGTCGCAGTCATAGTGACTGCGTCCTGCAGACGCGGGCCGCACTTGCGCAGGGAGCGGAAGTCCTTGTTCCTCCGCTCTCTCGCAAGCAATCTGGACAGCCCAGAGTTGAGTCACATAGTCTTCACTTTGTATGGCTTCTTCCCATTGTTCTCCCATATTAAAGTCACGGCGTGATAACGCAGGCCATTGCCAGAGAATGTGGTTTAAGGAGCATGTGGTGCTACTACATTATGTGCAGTGTAGTTGGATGTCGTGTGCGAAGTGGCTAAATACGCTTCTCGAGGGGAATGTACCCGTTTAGAGCATTCTAAAGGCAGTTGATTGTGATCGCTGAAACTGAGCGTGTGGGGCTGGATATTTCTTTCTTACTAGCTTGTAGTGTGCCGTGATCTCGTGGAAAGTTTGTAGTGGATCTTTATACTGTTCCCAGTCACTGCTTGTCGAGCGTCCTACGCTGCCGTGGCGGGTGATTTCAAGTGCGCAGCCATCGGCCATCTCGTTGGCGTTGGGGATGTTCTCGTGTATTTGGTGTCCCATGTGGGTAGGGAACCATGCAATGTAGCGATGGTCGTCCTCGCGTCTGTTGTTAATTGTTCGCGTTGCTTCCTTGGCTATCATTCCTTTGAGGAACTCACGGACTGCTGACCTTGAGTCCGAGTAGATGGTCCGTCTCACGGGTCGGCCACAGCTAGGGCAATCTCCACTTGTTCTGCGATCGCGGGTTTGTGGGTAACTACGGATGTTACGTTCAGTAGTTTGCCAGCTGGGTCGGTCGCCACCGCCACGTATTTGTTGGAGCGGCCGTATCGCGCTGCATCCAGAAACGTCCACGTTCGCCGCCCTTGTGATATTTCAAGTAGCACCTTGTCCCCGGCCTCCCTTCTGCCTTCGTTGAATTGCGGGTGTATGCTGCGAAGGATGAGCCTCGTTTCGAAGGTCTCCCTCGTTTTCCCATCGCTATTAACTTCGTATGCTTCAAAATCTTTGGGGATGTCCCCCGTAATGAGGAGTATGGCCCTCCCTGATCTCGTAGTTAGGAGTCTTAACCT
The DNA here is from genome assembly GCF_048455015.1 of Haemaphysalis longicornis. Lineage (NCBI taxonomy): Eukaryota > Metazoa > Arthropoda > Arachnida > Ixodida > Ixodidae > Haemaphysalis > Haemaphysalis longicornis. Next base: position 55,283 of record NW_027526454.1, read on the forward strand.
TTTGGCTTCCCTTTGTGCTTCGATGATTTCTGATAGTTTGTTGTGTACGCCCAGCCTTTGAAGCTTTTCAGTGGTGGCGCTAATCTAGAGACCAAGTAGCCTCCTGATGCATTTCCTGATGAGAATGTCAATTTGACCTCCTAGGTTGTGGCCCAGCCTACCACTGCTGCGACGTAGTTCACGTAGCTTATAAGGAAGGCGTTGTAAAGTCTTAGGAGTTTGTGTTCCCTTAGGCCTCCTCGTCTGTTTGATACTCGTGCGACGAGTCGGATTGTGTCTTCCGATTTCTTGGTGCTTTTCAACCATTCTCGTATTGTATCCTCAGGATTGTGTCATTAGTCCGAGGACAGTCAGTGGGTCTTACGTCTCAGCTTAGGTACCCCACATTAAATAAAAATATTGCCGCATATCTGTTCCTATCATTGCAAAGGTCGACGAAAGACGATTGTCCACTGGCCCCCCTCCCAAGTAAATGCATCCCTTCCTTTTCCCGCTCGCCTGTCATGCTGTTCCTCTCACGTCTTTTTCATCCCAAGAAAACACACTTAAGGTTTGCTCATGTCAATTTAATTTTACCGCATTCCACTGCTCCAAGTCGGGTGTCTCGATGCCAGCGCTGCCGTACGGCGGAGACGCAAGTGAATCGAGGTTCCCTACTACAACGTTTATAGAACTTCGTTCTAAATGGAAGGGGGAGGTTATCTGGTGGATCCTTTCGTTAATATTGCCGTTTGATTTCCAAAGTGCCACCAGGAGGAGGCGCGGGAAACAGCGGGCCACAGGTTTCGGCAGTTCATGTGGTATTACAATTGCTAAGTGATAATTGCTAAGTGATTATTTAATCGGCCATTGTCTTGCCCACATGCTCCCCCCCCCCGCGCCAGCACCGCCATCTTCAAATCAATTGCAATGTTTCTGGTTGTATGTTAACTTTTCTAGGGAGAGAGGGAGTTTACTGGGACCTTACTCATTAGTTGAACGCACCTTTTGAATGGCACCTTAAGCCATATTGTTCCTTTTCGTATTTGAAATGACGTATTCAGCGAAAAAACAGACTGGTTGTAACTGAGTTCTGCAACCTTTTTTGGAGTGATTGCAGTTTGCTCTAATGCGGGCGCAGTCGCACCGGACTGTACGTATTCAAATCACATTCTTCAACCCAATCCTTGATTTTATTTCACTTCTGTTAAAGCGCAAGCAATAGGTGACCAATTGTGCGAAAAAGCGGCGCTGTCGAATACAAAAAAATGGGCCACCACTAGCAAGACTTTTGCGACACGGTGACATTTTTCTATCATCAAGCCGCGCAATGCTGCAGCATTAAAGCGAGAAATGACGATAATCAAGGAAACGTGTAGTTCCGGCCTCCAGTGACAGAAATCATAAGTTCAGTGCCAATGTGGGCCAAAATAAAGTTCAAAGCTGGAAAAAAGGCAGTCTTTATCTAGCGGGGCCGAATGCCACTTGATCCGGCGAGTAAGGGTGCGCTCTTGTCGTCCTGCGCAGCTAAGCCTATGCTGCCACGATGCCGTCTTCTGCTGTGCTTCGACGCGATACTCTTGGACCTTCTGCGCTTGGTGGGGCCGTGGACAGCCTTGTGGCTGCGGGCCAACTTTAGCGGCGAGTGCAGCTTCCACTTGTCAGCCATCATGCCTCGCATCGTGTTGGCTGGCGGGACCTTCGTCGTCTCTGGCAGGGACAGAGCCAGGAACGCGAGGAACATCAGGAGGAGGGCGACGGCGGAGAAGGCCACGCTCCGAAGCTCCGCAGAGTGCCTGTCGTTGAGGAAGGGCCCCACTATGGCCCCTATCCGACCGCTGACGTAGCAGAAGCCCATGGCAGCGCCCTACACCACCGTAGGGTAGAGCTCGGCCGAGAAGGCGAACAGCGTGGTCACGGTGAACTCGAGCACCACAAGACGAGCAGCCACGAACACCAGCAGCCACAAGACCAGCAGCCACAACAAAACCAGCCTCTGGAAACGACCTGGGCCAAATATTAGAATGCGTTCCAGCGGCGACGTCTTGCCGGCGAGGGTTGAACCCTGGGGCGGTACTCCTGGGGTCAACGGGGACGTCGGGTACATGATTGAGGAGACTGGCAAGTTGGGATCTTGGACCTGCACTCCTTATGGGGACATCGGGAAATGACTGGAGACGCAGGCATGTTCGAAAGCATCTGTCTTCCTTGTTCGCCCTTCGGCGTGTGGCTGAGGGGGCAGAAAATTTGGGCGGAGCAGCCGCTACAACAGACAGCATAGGCGTGTTAGGGTCTTCTTCGAACGTGAGCGGCTGCGGGAGCGGGCAGTCGGGTGACGATGTTCATGACGAGGATGATGAGGACGACGAAAACAACTACAACGACGATGACACCCGTCCCCGAATAAACTAAATTACGGCCTGATAAGGTTGCGACCTTCTTCTGAAACGGGGATACTTGGCCATTCCGCTGCGCGGGTACGTGCTACTATTTGACGTTACGAAGAAACCAACCGAAACGCGCATACTCAATCACAGGGTCGGCCAGCGAGGGTGCCTTATGTACGTTATAAATTTCATAAATTGTCAAAGATGCATTAAGTTGAAATAACCGGAGGAGAGGTGCAATGTATATTCAGAGAAACTATAGGGTGCAATATTCAAATACAATACATTTACAATAAATTAAACTAAAACAATCGTAGGCAATTCAATGATGTGAGGAAATATGAAGAATCACTGTAATTCGACTAAAATGAATTTTGAAAGCAAAGTTTTCTACCTCTACCAGCCAACAGTTGTTTCAGGGCGTGCGGGACAATAAACTCCAAACGTTGGGGAGGTGGCGGCGGGAGCGGAGCGGAGGGTTTCACTCCCGGAAAACACTGTAGATGGCGCGGCAAATTTACCCTGCGTTTCCCGCGCGGAAGTGCCTGGTCGCGGGCGGGCGCGTCGGTGGTGTGGCTTTGTCGTCTGCTTTTGCGACGGTTGTTATGGGCCTCTTCTGGCGCAGCTTCGCGTCCATTGCGCACGGCCTTCGCCTGAATTGATTAACTTCTGCGAAAGCCCTCCAAGGTAACCCGGACCCGGTGGAATAAAGTGGTCGTACGGCACGGATACGCTAAGGATTGGTTTGCAGGGCTGGAAAAGAAAATGTAGGACCGGCATACAGACATTTGGCCGCTAGAGAAACGCAAACTTTTGCGCAATGCTTGCCACGCATGGGACTCTGTTTTCTCAACGTGGAATAGAAACGGAAGAAGAAGATCGATTTGGAAGGCTGGTTGCTGTAGCCGGTCTCCAAATTCTTCGTTTCTTTTGCCTGTGTTTACCCTTCTGGGTCACCTTCCTTCGCACTGTCTCCTCCTAGCATTGCCGCAATCCCCAGAAAGAGGACCCACCGCATCAAGCGGCTCGCTGCGACCAGTGAGCGGGCCCTCTGGCACGGCGGGGTGCAGCCATCACCTGCGCTCCATGCCGCCATCATGGAGAACCACGACAGGAGCCTTCCGCACCAGTCTCGCTCTGCTGTACCATGTAACACACCTATAGACCCACAGAGCCCATAAGTCCCGAAAAAGCACGCAGTAGATCAACCTCCAGCGGACACTGCAGACCCTGATGCCGACGTCGTTGAAATGGACCAGGTACCGTTCACGCCTGTCACTTACAAGATGAAACGCACCACCGGAATCCCGGTCGTGTTCCAACCGATAGTAGCTGGATGTACGTTGTTGAAAGTCAACCCAAATGTCTTGGATGCGGACGTCGTTGCGGCGGCACAGGAGAAAGTCTTAACACATCGACTGAACAAGGACGGCAGTCCCACTGTAACCGTATCGTCTCTGACCGCCATGAACCGCCTTCTCCAGATCTCTACTATCGCTGGCATGGCTGTGGATGTTCGGGTACCGCACTCTTACATGGCTACCTACGGGAAAATCGAAGGCGGTCTTCTCGAGTACACGGACGAGGATCTAGGAAACTACCTACGCGACCAAGGCGTGATATCCGCCCGAAGGCAAGTTTCCTACCGGCCTAATGACGACGCCGTCGTTACTGAATCTCGCCGAAAATCCGTGATTCTGGAGTTTAATTCAGGTTCACCCCTTCCGGAACGTATGTACCGCGGCTTCTGCAATTTCCCGGTGACAGAATATATGGGGTCAGCAAGGCAATGCTTTAAATGCCAGCGACATGGTCATATCGCCAAAAACTGTAAACATTGCAAACGTTTGTAAACTGCAAACGTTGTAAAATATGCTCTGGTGCTCACTCGCAGAAGGACTGCACCTCCCGGACCCAACCTGAGTGCGCGAATTGTGGAGGCCCACATCCCGCGTCGTATGGAGCTTTCCCGCAGAAAAAGGCCGCAACTCTCGCTCGCAGTGTCGAGCAAATCCACGGCAAAACTACCAATCGACGTGAACCTCCGCCGAGCCCACAGGTCGTTTTTACAACGGTGACTTTCTCATCGAAAGACCCACCGCATCAAAGCCCACCACAGAACAAGTCATATCCGGGAGCACTCCAAGAACGGACACCGCCCAAATCTGCTCAACTGTCAAGTGCTACTAAGGACACAGCCTCGTCTTCACAGCGACGTCATCGGAAGAATCTCGACGAGACGGCACATCAATCCACACAGCCAGATGTTGTGAGTCTTCTCATTCCCATGCTGTTTACGGCTCTCAAGGCTCTGCTGCACGCTAACCCGTCCGCTCAATCTCTCCCTGAAATCGAGGCTATCTTGGCCTTGGAGCCCCTTGTGACGTCCTCCTTCAAGGTGCTGCAGCGGGGTTTCGGAGTTCAGCAATGACGACCAAGTTTCAAATCACGTCTCCAAAGGTGTCTTTAAACACTAACCTCAAGGATTGCACAATCTTCCAATGGAATGCCCGCGGCCTGCGCTCAAAACTTGTAGATTTCCTTCAACTTGTACAGACTTACCAGTTCCCATTCCTCGTAATCTCGGAATCCCGCGTTGAAGATTACTTTCGGCTAAGAAATTATTATTTTCTTCACCCGCACCGCCTGACGGGAGTACGTCGGTGGTTTATTGCTTTTCGGAAAGATGTACAAGCAGCTGGCGTACCCGTCCAACCACACGACACTGAGGAAAATGTGTGTGCCACCACTATGATCGGGACTCAGCGATTTACATTTATTGCTTCCTACTTGGAACCAGCAGCTGCATTTAATGCCCGCAGGCTTGAATATATAATTGCAGAGAGACGCCCACCTGACATCATATGCGGTGATTTCAACGCCCACAATGAAATATAGGGAAGTGCGCATACCAATTTTTGTGGAGCAAGGCTTGCTGATCTACATATCAATCACGGTATCGAACCTGTCAATGACGGCAGCATCACCTACATAAAAAAATACAACCATCAGCAGCTGTATTGACCTTTCCTTCGTGTCAAACAGCTCCATCTAAAAATTTACTTGGCGTACAGATTTGGAAACGTGAGGCAGTGGTCAGTTTCCGATTTTAATATCTTATCAAGATGCAGCTGTGGGTCGACGTCAAAGCTATGTCAAGCGCACAGATTGGGAAGCCTTCAAAAACCGCACTGACGTGGGAATAACCGCAGCCACTAACGACAATGACATAATACGAACTATGGTTAATTGTCATACAGAATCATCGATCGTAGTGAGGAAGCGCCTAGATATTAAGACCGATCCAGAATATGAAAGGCTGCGTGCCATCAGCAGATGCGCTGAGCGTAAGGCGCGACGCACCAAAAACTTAAAGTACTTCAGGCAGGCTCGCAAAGCGCAAAGACACGTGAGGCGTTATTTAGAAAAGTTAAACCGGCAACGGTGGCGTGATTTTTGCAAAACCTTAGATGTCCACAAACCATTATCTAGGATATGGCGCATTATAAAAGGTATGCGCACACATAACCAGCAACTGTATCCTTTCAAAGCGCTGTCGTTACACGAAGGCATATCACAAAAAGGAGCCGCTCAGGAGTATTGTCGGCTCATATCTACAGTATCCATGCCTCCGCTATTCCTTCAACGTGTCCCCGACGTAACGCCACCAAACGCTGTAGCCGCAATGGACCTTCCGTTTTCTATTCGAGAGCTCGACACGGCCACCTCGAATGTCAAGAAACGTTCTTCTCCAGGTCATGATGGCATACCTTACGAAGCGATTTCCCATCTGTCTCACCATTCCCGCCTACGCCTTCTGGAATACTACAACTCAACCTGGCTCTGTGGTAGTGTTCCTACAGAATGGAAAATCGCTAAAATTACTGCAATCCTAAAACCTGGGAAGCAACCGACAAGATTCTACTCATTCCGGCCAATCGCCTTACTAAGCTGCATTGCCAAATCATGGAAAAAATGATATTTAAGAGAATTACGTGGTACTTGGAAAGCAGAAACGTTTACCTACCTGACATTAATGGCTTCCGGGAAAATAGATCCGCTATTGACAACATAATCGCTCTCATCGCTTCACTGGAAGAAGAACTACATAGCAGACACATACCGACAGTAGTATTTCTTGACATAAAGTCAGCATTTGATTCAGTCTTGCACACTGCTATTCTAGAGTCCCTAGCTGTCCTTGGTCTTGCTGGAAGACTGTACGCCTGGATTGCGAGCTACCTCAAAGGAAGGGAAATTTTCATGTGCACGCCAGAAGGCCATACTTCCCATCCCAGTATACAGAAAGGAGTGCCTGAAGGAGCCGTTTTAAGTCCTATATTATTCAACCTTACGCTTATCCACCTAAAGCGTGCGCTCCTTCCCGGCATCAAGGTCACACTTTATGCGGATGATATGTGCATTTGGTGTGCGGCAAAGTCACGTCGCACAACGCAACAGCGGCTGCAGAAAGCTTTGAGCAATGTGTCTTCATACCTTGCGTCTAAGGGTCTCCGTCTTTCTTCCGAGAAAAGCGTTGCCATGGCGTTCACCCGTAAGCGGATGAGACAATACCGTCTAATCCTTGGCGGTCGTTGTCTGCAATATGCACGAACCCAAAAATACCTTGGGATCATCGTAGATAGAAATCTATCATGGGCGCCGAAAGTCAAGTGATTACGTGCTCGTCTCGCTGCGGTGGCACAAGTTATTTGATACCTTGCTGGATGTCGATGGGGCAGCGACTGCAGATCCATGGTGCTTCTCTGCACCGCATATGTAGACGGCTTGCTGCGCTACAGCCTGCCTGTTTTGCAACCACTGTCGCCCACATGCAAAAAGCAACTCAATGCGGCTAGAAATAACTGCCTGCGTACCTGCCTCGGCCTTCCTAAGGGCTCATCGTGTGTTGGCACTGTCGCAGAGGCTGGTTGCTTGCCTTTAGATATTATTAGAATGCAGGAAACATTTCGAATATACTTGAGGCATACGCTGCACGCAAAATCCAAGTTCTTGGCAGGTATTGTACGATGCAACAAAATGTCGAGCTTCGCAGAAACTCTAAATACTATAAACATCTCTGTACCTACCCAACGACGACAACTCATGCCATCTGATTTCCCGCCTTGGACTCTATCACCCCTATGCATAAAAGTAAACATACCTGGACTCACATCAAAAAAGTTATGCCTCAGATGTGCCTCCTTCAATTAACACTTGCCCATATAAGTGACCAATACTCTCGTATGACCCACATTTTTAATGATGGATCATGTACGCCTGACTGCAGTTCTGGGCTCTTCATTTCATCCACCGGCCAAGCACTCTCATACCGTCTTGAGCGCCCAACGTCATCTACATCTGCTGAGCTTCATGCCATCAACCAAGCACTTCGCTACATTGTCCGCCAGCAGCCAGCACAGTGGGTAATCTTTACGGATTCGAAGGCAGCACTGCAAACTCTTCGACGTGCCAGCTGCTTCAGCATTCACGAACATATATTTCGCGATGTCTCTTACCTAAACCATCTAGTTTGTGTCGCCGGATACCGCGTGATACTGCAGTGAATCCCTGCCCACTGCGGCATCATAGGCAATGAAAAAGCAGATGAGGCTGCCAAGAGAGGATTGCAACTGCGGAACGTGAGGAACATTTTCTTCACAAAGCACGATGCCTCTAGGCTAGCAAAGGAGCTTGTTTTCAGGGGAAGAAGCACCTTCTGGTCTCTCCCGGAAAACCAGCACCCATTCCTGCATCACGTCGACCCAACTTTGGCACTTAGGTTACCGGAGCGACTTCCACGTCGGCTAGAGACTTTGCTCCATCGCTTACGTCTCAACGTGGCGCTAACACATACCTTGACCTAACCTCGAACCTTATCGCCTTGGCCTAACCTCGAACCCCTATTGTGACAACTGCGGTTCACCAGAAACCGTCGAGCATATTTTACTGGAGTGCCCTACATACTATCAAGCAAGAAACTACCTCGCACAGAAGATCGAGTGCCTCAACCACAGTTCGTTGACTTTAAAAGCACTTCTGGGACCATGGCCATTTCCCTCCTCTCAGTGTAAAGTGCTAACCGCATTATTTGAATACCTCAATGACATCGGCGTCGCTGAACTGATATAGGACGAGACCATCCTTGCACTGTACAACAGTCCATAGACTTTTCACGTGTCGCACTGACGGTCCCCAACGCACACGCTTCCTCCTTTGTTTCACTTCTTTAATTTTCTTCATTCTTCTCTCCCTTCCACCTTTCTTCCTATTCCAACTTTTTCCATCCTCCCGCACCCCGCAGAGTAGCATGTCGGCGTTAACATGCCGGCAGACCTCTCTGCTTTCCTCTAATAAAGAGCTTTCTCTCTGTCTCTCTCTCTCGGGGAATACCAATTCGGTTGTGCTTTAACAGGTATTAAAAAAGGCGGAAGAAGCAACTGGTTCTGATAAAAAGCGAATATAAAAGTTCCCCCACCTTTCCCGCAATTCTCAAACTTACTAAACTAAATAGTTTTAATAGGCCTAAATGGGAATGACTAAGCTCACATGCCGAATAAGTTGGGTGTGTGCTATTGTGCTGCCCGGTTCTGTAGCCCCAGGATAGTACATCAGGATAGCTATGTTTCGCGGTCTCAGCCTTCGAAAGACGCTCCTCTCCGTTTTCTTTTTCCCGACTCACGTCCGGGATACAGCGGCAGCTTCTGCACCTCTAGCCTGGCCGTGGCCGAATCTGCTGTGTTCGGGACACCGCCCCCGCGAGTTCTAGGTAACGGCTGGCACAATCTCTGGTTTCACTCTATGTAGAGCCACGTGTGGGAAATCAGGTGACGTAGCATAGGCAATTGTTGTGGGTGTCGGTTAAAGCTTTGCCTTCTAATCACCTTCACAGCGTAGATTGGAGCGAATTCTTTACATATTGCAATATCAATGGTCGCCCTGGCACGACTGCTGCCGCTAGAGCTTTACTGTGGCGACAGTAAGCTACTTTGGTAGCTTTTTTTACACCGTTAAACCAGAGTACTTCTATGCTTTAGTAAAGCATTGAAGGGCTCTGCTTAAACTGAACCGTTCAACTCTTTATAGCCATAAAATCACTGTGGGTCGTCAGTATATAAAAGCCTAATAATAATTTCACCAAACAAACCCCGTTATTTTGGCAGAACCTTCTTTACAGTCTCAATGAATTTTCAACTACCGCCGTTAAGCTACCAAAGTGCGAGAGTTTGCCTTACGTACCCTAGTTAATGTATTTTTTATTTTATCTTTAACGTAACTATTATTTCTTCTAAGCTTAAACTACAAAAACCGCCCAAACAACGTAGGCGCTCGCATATCTGCACGGCTACCTTAGAAATTGCTATATATGCGAAGCATTAGTTCTTGTAGAAGCGTTACTTTGGTGTGGCCTGCTCTTGCTGTTACGACCGAGGCCCCTGCCCCATAGCATAATTTTGAAGAGAAAAGTTTGTTATATGCCTGTTGCTTTAACCAAAGCGGTACGAAGTGGGCAGTTCTGCATATACACACACATACTAGGACAATTCGCTGCATAAATTACTGATGTGTTTATTAGACGTGACATTTTTCAAACCACATGCCCAAAAATATTTCTTCCGTCAACTTATTTATTGTAATCTCGTTAAATTCAATCAGGAGTGCCCCGCACGGGGCACCTTGAGTAATTATGGTGACGGTGTCAGCGACACCGCGGACCCCGAGCCCCCCAACATAAGCTGTGTCCAACCGTGGCGAGGTGTTTAAAGATGAAGGGTAGAAGCCGTAAACGGTGGCCGTCGGAGCCTTGGTCAAGCTCCGCCCGATGGGCTCCCTGCCTGTCTACCAGGCAGGGAGCTCCGGGACCTTTTTGACTACCAGGGTAAGGTCAAAGAAGAAAGTACCCCCGTCTCCCTGCTTCTATACTATGCCGTATGGTATAGAAGCAGGGAGACGGGGAGATTCCCACCAAGCACATTATCTTGACGTTTGACCGCGCAGTTCTCCCACAACACATAAATGCAGGTTTTATCCGTTGCTCCATCCGTCCTTACATCCCGAACCCGCGGCGCTGTTTGAAGTGCCAGCTGTTCGGGCATGGTACAAACTCTTGCCGTGGCCGAACGACATGTGCGAAATGCGCGGCGCATGATCCTCCAAGCGATAATTGTCCATCCGATACCCTGTCTTGTGTGAACTGCGGCGGGCCGCATGCAGCATACTCCCGCAAGTGTGAACTGGAAAGAAAGATAATCAACATCAAGGTAACTGAGAATATCACCTTCCCGGAGGCGCGAAATAGGTTCGCCTCTTTCCCCCTGGGGAGGTATGCTGACGCGGCTCGCCGGGGGGCGGAGCGGCGTCTGGTGTCCACAGGGACCCAGTTCAGCGAGTCTGACCTGGTCCCGCCCCCGCCCCCCGCTGGGATGCCTCACGCAGCCCAACCCGGCACCACGCCGCTTGCTGAGGCAGCAGCGGTTGTGGTGCAAACCACTTCTGTTGGGACCGGTGCCGCCCCCGCCTCCGCCTCCACGTCCTCCAGTGCGTTGGAGGGTACCCAGGTATTGGACACCACGGGCCCCGCACCGGCTCCCACCGCCATCGCACCGCCCGTGCCACCTCTGGCGCCTCCGACGGTGGCGGCTCAAATGAAGGGCTCCCGAAAGGCGGCCAAGTCCGGGGGGCCCGGTTCGACGGGCACCCCCTTGACATCTGAGGACGAGATGGACGTCGCTCCGTTCTTGCCTGCAACGCACCGCAAGGAGCGGCATCCGGCGCCCAAGCCAGCAGCAGAAAGGCCCAAAAAGCCAAATCCTAGAGTAACAGCACCGAAAGACACATGAACACACATACACACCGACTTCAGTAGCTTCTAAATCTCCATGAGAATTGCATTCGAACAAGCCAAGTGTGATGTGTCTACAGGAGACGTATTTGAATCCCAATCACACAAATTTCTTAAATAGGTACATGGTATTCAGAAAGGGTAGGGTTGGCTGTACACACTCTTCGGGCGGTGTAGCCATAATAGCCTGGAAATCCCTAGCATGCCACCCTATCGCTCTCAACACCGTCCTTGAGGCTGTAGCAATACGCACAATAATTTTTAATAGGTTGATAACGGTATGCTCCATTTACATTCGTCCTGATTATGCGCTTTCGAGCTCTGACTTCGAGGCACTGGTCGACCAGCTGCCCGAACCGTACATCCTAACAGGCGACCTTAATGCACACAACTCTCTTTGGGGCTCCTCCAGAACGGGTGCCCGAGGTCGCCTGATAGAGAAATTTCTTACATCTTCAGGAGCATGCCTTTTCAACAAAAAGCATCCTACATACCATAACTTTGGACAATACATACTCACATCTAGACTTGGCTATTGGTTCTGCAATTCTCTTTCAATGTCTTGAGTGGGGCGTGGGCACTGACCCATACGGTAGGGACCACTTCCCCACTTCCCTAACATATATAGGTAAAGGCCCATGCAGCCCATCTTCCCATAACAGGTTTAAAGAATCAAAAGCAAACTGGAGTATATTCACGGAAACATCTAAACTACACCACACAACCATAGAACACCTACACGTGGAGGAAGCATCCCAACTCATCACGGCACACATCCTCGACGCTGCCGAAAAGTCCATTCCCCACGCCTCCAGCGCTCCGTGCAACCAAAGGAGGCCGTGGTGGACTGAGGACTGTAGGCGGGCGCGAGAGGCCCAGAACAAGGCGTGGGGTGTCCTTCGCCGGTACCCCACGTCAGATGACGTCATTTCTTTAAAACGGGCAAAGGCTTTTGGGAAGCGAGTGCGTCATGAGGCGAAAAGGGAGAGTTGGCGCACCTTCCTCACTTCCATCAACTCGTACACTGACACGCGACAAGTATGGACACGAATACATTAACTAAAAGGACAACAGACACACAGCCTGCCCCTGGTTAGTACAACAGGGGACACACTGGACGAACAGGCTAACACACTTGCACAACACTTCCAACATGTGTCCAGGTCAGCGCACTACACCAACACTTTCATAAAACACAAAACATCCTGTGAGAAGAAGTCCTTGCGAGACAGTAATAAGTCGACCTCATCTTTCAACACCCCCTTCTCACAGCATGAGCTGAAGATCGCACTTAGTACTTGTAAACCTTCAGCTCCAGGCGCAGACAACATTACATACACTATGATTCAACACTTGCACACACACTTGAAACCCTCCTTCACCTCTACAACAAAATATATATTTCGGGGCACCTCCCAGGGTCATGGAGGGAGGCCATTGTAGTGGCCTTTCTGAAAGAGGGGAAGGACCCTTCCTCTCCCGCAAGTTATCGTCCTATCGCCCTCACAAACTGCCTGTGTAAGCTGTTCAAGAAGATGATCAATTGGAGGCTCATGTACATCTTAGAGTACAGTGGTCTTCTCGACAGCTGCCAGGCTGGCTTCAGGGCTGGGAGATCCACCAACAATCAACTGGTTGCGTTGGAATGGTATGTAAAAGATGCCTTTATCCATAATCAGTTTTGCATAACAGTCTTCTTTGATATGGAAAAGGCCTATGACACTGCCTGGCGGTACGGCATCTTGTGTGACCTCAAGTCGTTCGGTGTTTCCGGCAACATGCTGAGCACGATTGGTAGCTACATGTCGGAAAGGACCTTTCGAGTGAAGGTTGGCAGTGCCTTTTCGAATGTGTACGTGCAGGAAAATGGCGTCCCTCAAGGCAGTGTCTTGAGCTGTACACTCTTCATCGTTAAGATGAACTCTCTTTAGAAGGCATTGCCACCAACCATTTCCTGTTCTGTTTATGTAGATGACATTCAAATATCTTTTAGTCCTGTAACTTTTCAATTTGTGAACGCCAAGTCCAGCTTGGGGTGAACAAACTTGCTGGCTGGGCGGACGCAAACGGTTTTAAACTGAACCCTGTAAAAAGTACTTGTGTTGTGTTCTCCTGGAAGCGCGGGATTAAGGCAGACCCTGAGATCACCCTTCATCACGCTTCTATTCCTGTAAAAAAGGAGCAGAAGTTTTTACGTGTCATATTTGATGAAAAACTCACGTTCATCCCACACATCAAACAACTTAAACATAAATGTCTGAAAACACTAAACATTCTCAAAGTCCTCTCCCACCAATCCTATGGTGCAGACAAAAAAACTCCTTCTCCGTGTCTTGACCGCCTTAGACGGGTCTTGGGTAGACAACGGTAGTGTTGTATATGGGACGGCATCAAAAACAGCATTAAAAATGCTTGACCCAGTGCTCCACTTGGTCCTGCGACTTGCGTGTGGTGCGTGCCGCACTAGCCCGGTCCAGAGTCTGTACGCTGAAAGCAACAAATGGTGCCTGCAACATCAACGAATGTACATTGATTTATTATACGCTTTTAAGGTGTCATCATTGAATAACCATTCTTTTGAACCTGTCCTCAATGATACATCTACAACCCAGCTATTCTCAAATCGTCCATCTGTGTCTTTGCCCTACTCTCTGAGGGTGAGAGAGGAAGCTTCCGGTATTTCCGTTGGGTTTTTAGATGTATGCACATCATCATCATTTTCTGACGTTATACCACCATGGCAACTGCAGCCGGTTTGTTGTGATGTTTCATTTATGAAAATAGATAAAATCAGGGTTCCGAGAGCTCCAATTCTGCAGCATTTCTTGACGCTTCAGGATAAATATAAATGTGCCGAATTCTATAGCGATGCCTCGAAAACTTCAAATACGGTGTCATGTGCCGCTCATGGTCCCAACTTTAATTCTTGCAGAACCATGAATGTACACACCACTATCTTCTCAGCAGAAGCATATGGCATTTTACTCATCGTTCAGCACATTCTTAAAAAAACAAATTCCCAAGTCTGTCATCTTTACAGACTCTTTGAGCGTTGTGCGGGCATTGTCTTCACACAGACCCAGTAAAAAACACATTGTCAATCTGGTCTTTAATACCATAATGTATATATATGCTAAGAATTTTCAACTAATCCTGTGCTGGGTTCCAGGCCATGCTGGAATCGCCGGAAATGAGACCGCGGATCAAATGGCCGCCGCTGCTGCACTTTCAAACACAGTGGACATAACAACAATACCCTACACTGACCTCAAGCCACACATAAGACAACACCTTCGCAAAACATGGCAAGCCGACTGGAGCACACAGACAGACAACAAACTAGACGTAATAAAACCACACTTGGGACAATACACTACTGACTCACACAACAGGCACATTGAAGTTACCTTAGCTAGGTTACGGATAGGCCATACGCATGTAACACACTCGCACCTGCTGACGGGATCTCTTAGGCCCCTGTGTAGCAGGTGTCGGGAGGGCCTATCCGTAGTCCACATACTCATACAATGCAAGACACTTGACACAACACGACACAAACACTTCAGAGAACTCTACAGACAACATATTCCCCTACACCCATCGTTGTTTCTGGGTGACGATGCCATGGTTTCTGTGAAACGCGTGTTTAAGTATTTGTCAGATGTTAAGTTTATAAACCTCATTTTCTATCATGCATAATCAAATCTCGCCCTATACACCAGCCATCACCATTATCTTCATTGATTTTACTATGTCCAGTTTACACCGTTTATACCTACCTTTTGTGGTAATCACTTCTTTTCATTAAATGACTTCTCTGGCGTTTTTTGCCCTCGCCGGCCTTGCGCCATTAAACACCAACCACCATCATTATCATCATCATCATGAATGAGGAGTGTTTTTCTATTCGGTGTT
>NW_027526455.1:0-44343 GCF_048455015.1 Haemaphysalis longicornis
CAGCGCGGTCGTTAACTTTTGTTTCCATTTAATTTTGAAGCTGGTATTCTAAAGCACTTCGGTTCCCTACCCCAACTGGTGATAGAGATTAGAGAAACATGCCATGAAGCCATCCCATACGGCTATGGCATGATATTCCAGTGGCTTCCAGGTCACTGCGGAGTCATCGGCGACGTATTGGCGGATGAAGCTGGCCGTACAGGCCGAAAAAGCGAACCCAATATCTTGATTCCGCTTTCATGAACCGATTGCGCGGGGACGCATCGTTCCTTTGCACGTACGATTACCGTGAAACAATGGAAAATACTATTTTTCAAATCCCCGTCTCTATATTCAAGATCCCCTTTTCCAGCGCCGTCTTCTGTATGGGCTGTCTCGGCCCCAGTCGACTTTGCTTTATCGACTGTGGTTCGGAGTGGCCTT
This sequence comes from Haemaphysalis longicornis, assembly GCF_048455015.1. Classification (NCBI taxonomy): domain Eukaryota; kingdom Metazoa; phylum Arthropoda; class Arachnida; order Ixodida; family Ixodidae; genus Haemaphysalis; species Haemaphysalis longicornis. Next base: position 424 of record NW_027526455.1, read on the forward strand.
TATGAAAGCCAACTCCTTCCTCGTCGGGATGGCCAGCAGCGCCCACTGTAACGCCTGTGTGGCGGAAGAGACAATCAAGTTTTTACAGCAGACACTATCTTGGGTCATCGGCCTCTACCATTAACGTTTTCTTCGCAAGTAAAGTGGTAGCCGATAAATGGATGATAAAGTTTGTTGAAGCAGTCGTAGATCGCTACTGTATATTACTGGATCTTAAGCAATCGTGAGCCTCACGTCACTTCGTCCCTCGTGATTTTGAGTCTCGAAATGATGCGGATACCTTGCTCCGGCGGTAGAAGTCCGCAACACGGCGTTTCTCGGATGTCCCTCGTACGATGTTCGAACCGTGGTTGACCTGCAACGCCTCAGTGGTCACGGTTTCCTTATAGCAGCTGAACTAGCTGCCTGTCCTATAACTTCTGATGTCCGCTAATATCGGCAGTACCGCACCGCACAAGGCAGAGCGCTACGAGCCACTGCACACTTCGTCATTTTGGGGCAATATGCATTTCTTTCAGCTAAACTTTTCGCTGCGAGTTAAGCGCTCACCGTCGTTGGTGCTGTGTTGGGCATGTTTATTTGGCGCTGTTGTCGAACGAAGCTCTTTAGCTACCACTCATCTGGTTTCGCGTCGCCATCGGCCCCGTAACCGAGCAAACGAAGAGGACGCCGACGACAGACGAGATAGAGCGACCAGGAGATCGGCGGAGGAAAGGTATGGAGATGACGGATTGCCGAGACCGCTCGAGACATGTTCGGTGGCACCGACGCGCTGCACGGTAACGCCAGAGTAGAGCGCGCCATCGTGCATTAACTGATGACCCAAATACTTCTTAAAGGGGCATTGAAGTGATTTGCAAACATTGCAAGATTACTAGCGCAAATTGTAGTCCGGAGTCCATGGGCTATGTTTCGACCACTCTAAGTACATTTACGCGAATTTATTTATAAGAAAAATCAATTCAAAATGCTATCCTCCTCTCTGCATCCTCGTCCATTTTCTGTGGCGTTTTCGTGTGACGTCAGGAGGAAATGACTTTGCTTGACTGCGTCACTGCACGGCTCGCCGACCTTGCCACATAGTCACTCGGTCCCGCGTTTAGTCCGCCGGCCGCCGACGGGTCGTCGCTATTCGTCCGCTCAGTTGAAACAAAGACACGACACGTTTGTGAATAAAAGAATGTTCCCTTTTTTACTTTGTTAGTTTGCACACTGTATCAGCTCCAGGTACAGGTCGCTCCACACAAACGCTGCACAAGCGCACATGCGACGCTTCGCTGGCTGGTACGCTATTCGGAAAATCTTAGGCCACTTGAACGCGGGAGAAGAGCCAGAGAAGTGAGTATAGGTATTAAGGAAATAAAATCAACTGAAGCTTTTACCGTACATCGTAAAACTAGGCAGCAGGAAGCAGTTTTTTGCGCTGTGTGAACAAGCACAGCAGTCAGCAGCACGACCACGCATCTGCGAACGCTTTCCCGTCTAAGAAATGCGATTGCTAGACGTCAGATATCGTGGAAATTTGGTGGACGCTTTCTGCACGGGTGCTATACAACAAATAGTCACCTAAGCTGCTTTAAATGCTAAAATAAATAAAAGTACAAACTGGTTATACATAATATACCTTATACTTCCAAGTACTTCCTTATACTTATACTTCCGAGTGGTCTGGAGCGCTAGGTAGGTTATTTTGCGAGTCGCAAGTTCGAATCCCCGAGGGTACATTCTTTTTCTTTTTTGTAACTTGATTGTTTCGTTTTCAGGCGATGTTTTCTATGCTGAGTTCCTCATTTTTTGGCCGTAACGTTCATTGCTCCACGAGCGAGTTCGCAAAACGCTCGCAGACTGACACTGACGCGGTAGCGAGTTCTCGTTGGCATGCTGTTGCCGTAAGCACCGACTGCTTGCGGGCGGTGGGCACAGGCCAGAATCAGCAGACCCTTGGCGTGGTGGGAACACGCTTTTTACAATACAAGCATGAGTTGGGAAAGGTCCAAATATGGGGGAAAAGCGCATGGCATTTGAGCATTTGCAGTGACACGGAGGGCGGTCATCCACTGCGCAGGCCTCGGCTTGTGATTGCTACGATACCAAGCCGTACTCCCTGTGATACATATGTGGTGCAGACAGGGAACCTCTTTCCCTCTCACAGTCACCTCACCTCACCAAGGCGTACTGGGAGGCTTATCGTAGGCATTTTACAGCCAAAAACATGGCAGAAGCGCGGTATGGCGATTGCTGAGATATCGAGAATGCCCATACAACGATAACTTCGGATGTCAAGCATGTTGTTTTACAGAACCCAAATTGAAACTTGTTTGAATGGCAATCTTGGACATAGTCCAATCGCGGTTCGCCTCCGGCCGACGTCACAGCCTTTAGCTGGTGCTGCCGCCGCAGATCGCGCATGGTAGTTTTTCTTCTTTAGGGCTTTATAAAGTAACTACCCACTTATCAACCAGATGAACGATGGAAAGTGTGGTAATTTCACCAAGTCTACGCAGTGCAAGCAAAAACAGGAGCTTTAAAATTCACTTCAGTGTCCCTTTAACACGCAGCAGGCACGCGCCGTCACCAAGAAGACTGCGATTCGCGCTGCACACGGGCTTGGCATAGGGAGTATTGTATTATTTAGCCATTTTTAACAGCGAAGCTGTCATGGCTGTTCTTAATGTTAGGCGCGTAGCACGTAACTCGTTTGAAGTACGAAATGATGCCGAGCGCTCGTGCGCACTTGCGTGGCGGCGTCCACCCAGGGTCGTCGGGCTACGAGTGTGCAACGCCTTACTGAGGCAACCTGTAGGTCCTGCTCCCGTGATTTTATGGCAGGAACTCGTATTAGTATACAGTGGGGATGCTGAGCTTGCAGAACACTTGCACACTCCTTGTGACGGTTGCCATGACGAACACGACGACATCGATGAATATTACGACGGCTGCTACTACCAGCACAGTGCAAAGCGGTGACGGAGCATCAAAGTAAACTATATCGAACGTATACAAATTCTTCGCGATGTCTCGTTCAATGCTCACACCGAAAGAAATACTGCAGCTTCGCAACGGTTCAAGCCTTTCGCAAATTAATGCAACCTTCCAAAGTTTTGAAAGCAAATCTTTGTACCTCTACCCCCCGAGGGACCTTTTGCGACCGTTGGCGAGACAGAAAACTCCTGCGAACAAAGAAAAGTTCCTCCCAGCGCTAGGAATCGAACCTGGAAAGATTATAGAAACGGATCAAGAGCCCGTTGTCTTACCAATTGAGCTACGAGCCCACGCGGAGACGGCGGAGACACACGGCGCACGCACAGACCACATCTGGAGGTTTACCCACTGCGTTCTCGCTGAATACCACGTGATAGCGTCCCGCGACCTATCGCGCTACTGTGCGCTCCACCCACGGCACGTGTAGCAGCCGTGGGCGCGCTTGCGCATGCGCTAGAAGTTAGTAAAATTAATGAAAGCTCACACCAATGCATGGCATCTCAATTCTCCTTCGCCTCTGCCGCCGATCTCATCGCCTCTGCCGGCGGTGGCAGAGACGGAGAAGTGAGATAATCTAACACCGGATTTTAGCTTCCCCTAATTTTATGAAGAACAGTTTCCACTCATGCGATTTACTAACACAACTCAACCAACCACTGCTGATGAATCATGCATTAAACTGGCCTTAGCAATGAATATCTTTTCGAAGTAATAAAGGGTGTGCTTATGTGAATTCCACTTGTCTCTGGTTTTACTCTTTGTAGAGCCACGTGTATGAATTCAAGTGACGTCGCATGGGTAATCGTTGTGGGGGTCGTTTACAGCCGCCTGCAGGCGATTTTAATAAAGTCTTCACTCACTCACTCACTCGCAGGGTGGATTGACTGGCATTTTTTTCATCAAGATTCTCCCTGCGCTGCACCGAAGCTAAAGAAACGCAAATAGCTTTCATTTGTATTTCATAGCTGTATGTCGGAGAATAACGCCTGGTTACTTATCCTAATGACTTTCAAGCCTTCTGGCGCCGGCGCATGCCCAGGTGAGAGCGTGTGCGGCCCAGTGCGCTCTCACTCCGCCGGTGGGCGGCGCTGCGCGCGGTGCTGCGCATGTGCAGTACTATCTATCTCCGCGGTCTCCTCTCCTTCGGGCGCGCTGCGCATATAACTGGTGTGCCGCTCTCCGGCGGCCTTTCGGTCGACGGTTGCTCTACGCGTGCGCTTGAACCCCCCTCAGCGTCGCAACACACCAGGGTTCCCGCGAGGGGAGGTGGGCGTAATTTTTTTTGTGTGGTGTAACAATATTGGGCGACAAAAGAGCGTCCTTTCATAATACGAATACGGGCCGTTTTAGCGCAGATAAATCCGAAACTGCTCCTCAGGTTTTAGCAGATAGCCGAAATGAATGTGCCTCAAGTCACAAATGTTTAGGCGTTTATTAGATTGCATACTGGCTGTAAAGATGTCGACGGTTCCACACAGAATCGGGAAGGCCGTTCACCCGGGCAGGATGGCAACCAGACCTCCGGGAATTTCTCGCGGCGCTCGGAAACCGGGAGGGACACGCGTGAGCCGCTCGCACGTGGGAATGCGTGACTCATCGCAGGCAGTGGTGTCGGCTGCCCGCGGCAACCCGTTCAGGAGGCCAAGGGACCTCGTCCCGCCGGCCTGTCCGCACCCTTCATTTTCCGAGAAACACGCAGCCGATGAGGGCGACGGCCTGGTTGGGAATGCGAGGGGGACAGGTCAAAGAGTACCCCACGGGGGGAGAGGGGCATTTTCGTCTTGTATATTTCTGTGCGCTCTTGCCACATAGAGGGAGCGAGTGTACGTGTCCATCATATTGGTGGTGTGTCATGATTGGATGTTTTCTGCATGTGGGCTGGACTCTCCGTGTTCTAAAAACGGAGCGCGAGAGTCCGGCCGGCCGTTCTGATTTACGGTGCGGTGCGTGCACCATCGGCTCTGCCGAGGAAGTCAGTCCCAATGTTTTCCGCTTTTGACTGTAATGTACAAATGTAAATAAGTGTACATAAATATTCCTTGCGTTACTTCAACTTCGTCTTCGAGGCCCCATTTGTCTGCAATGAGGAGATCGGCTACCCGGAAGACCGCAAAGCCACCCCAACCTCCAGTTGGCGTGCGAGGCGGAACTCCAACCAACAATTACTGGCGCAGTCGGCAGAACGGGTAGCGGAGGAGGAGACTAAGAGCAACGACGAGCAAGGAAGGAATGAAAAGGGAGTCAGCGGATTCAGCACAGCGGTCACCGGCTACGACGTCGGACGACGGTGTTCGAGACACCGGAGAGGCGAGCAGCGGCGGATTCGGGACGAGTCCACTGCTGGGTCAGCGGTGACAGCTGGGAAGCCACCACTTGGAGGGAGGGCGGCGTATCACAAGGACCGGCCGCGTACTCCATTGGCAACGGCGGCAACGAGACCGGCGACGGCGGCAACGACAGCAACGGAAGTCAAGAGCCAGCGCGTCGCATCTCGTCGGAGGGTGAGTCCTCTTTGTTCTTCACCTTGGCGTGAGCATCGCTGTCTGGGTGGGCACTAAGGGGTGCATGAACACGCGGTTCGCGCATTTAGACCCGGACAGGCGGAAGGTGAGAACAATGGGCGACGGAGAGGAGACGGTTGTGTCGGACGGCAGTTTGTCCGCGCCTGGAGCGCCGTTTAGCCAGACGGCAATGGACATGAAAAAACTGGAGGTCAGAGCTGCGGAGGAGAGGCGCCGGGCCCTCGAACTCGAGCTCGAGCTGGAAAAATTACGAGCGAGTAGGAGAGAAGAAAATGCGGCGCAAAACGCCGCAGTGTTGGAGAGAAGTGACGCGCGGGCGGAGTTGTGTCGGTACTCAAAATGGTTGTCAGGAGCGCTACCGAAGTTTCCGGCAGAAGCAGAAGTGCCTGTCTGGTTCGAGGCAGTAGAACACACTCTGGAAGCGTACGCTGTGCCGAAGGAACACTGGGGCCAAATTGTATTCCCTCTGATTGCGGAGAAGGTGCGGTTCCTTTCAACGCGCTTGACACCATCGCAGCACAGGGAGTATGAAGTGCTGAAAAAAGTGGTGCTAGAGGAGTTGAAGCTCTCGGCAGGGGAATATCGAAGGAGGTTCCTAACCTCGAAGAAGCTACCTAGTGAAGGCTGGAGGGCGTTCGCAACTCGCCTGCAGAGTTATTTTAATTGCTACGTTGAAGAAAGGGGTGTCAACACGTTTGAAGGGCTAGTTGAGTTGCTAGTAGCAGACCAGCTTAAGAACACGCTATCTGAAGAGGCTCTCCGATACGTAACTTTGCAGGAGGGTGAAGGCCTCTAAACGGTACCTCCGTCGAGGGCGTTCCGGTCCGTCCAAAATCATTCCGGCGGCCGGAACGCGCGGCGGAAGGCGAAAGGGGTTTAAACGGTACCTCCGGCACACCGCGCACTCCGGCGCCACGAGAGCCTCTCTATTGGTTTAGGCTACCCACCAAGCGGACCAATGACAACCTGCTACATCCTCAGAGCCAAAACAGCGTCAACAGCGCCTCTTTTTGGACAGCGAGCATTCATCGAAACAGTTTCTTGAGCTAGCCAGGAGGCTATGGCTAGCAACACCGTTGGCTTGTTTCAGAGCCGCCACTGCAATCCGCTAGTCCGCTGGCAACCAGACACTAGGGTCTGATCACTACCGGCAACTAGCGTCTGTGCTTTTTTGCTGGTGGCAGTGATTTTAGTTCGTCACCAGATGAGTACTCCTGTGAAGGAATGTTTAGTAGCATACATTCAAAATGCGCCTCGAGTCAGTTTTCCCCTCATGGCGGCATTTGTTGTAGCCGACACCGTGAGGCAGAAGCGACTAGTGGCTCGTAGACATAAGCCTATGCGGCAGATACTCAGAGGACGACGTAAAAGCAGTGAGTACTTCATGTTGGTCCAAGAAATGAGGGTTGGTGAAGGCCGGGACTTCTTCGAGTACTTCCGGATGTCGGTTGAAAGGTAATTATTTTTTTTATTTGCACTTTCTTTGCATCCGTTTTTGTGACACGTGCGCGCAATGTTTAGCGGGGAAGCCGCGCGTTACTGCTAACCTTTATGAAATTAAAGGGGGTAGGGACAAACAACTGGCTTGACTTCGCGATATTGCATTCAACAAGTCTGCCCGAGTAATGTCTACTTTTGCAACGGGGTCATCATACAGATGGTCGTGTTTCATTTATCCGTCTACTATTTCTGTTCGGGCCATGACCGTGTAAGCATCTTCGTATGTGTAAACGCCGGTACAAGGGGACCTGCATGCATAGTGTGCCATTGCCCCCTAGGACAACAAATGCTTGGTGGGAAACACAAACTCGTCTTCTTTCATAGCAGTGTAAGTCGGGAAAAAGTGGCTGCCCTGTTCTACCCCGTACATTGCTGAACCGACAAACTTCTATCCACGTCCATTGCCGTTCCCGTTTTACACCTGCATTCTGCTGTTGCCACCGTGCAGGTTTGACCGTCTCCTTGCTTTGGTGAGCCCACTGATCCGGCCAAAAAGGGTGACAAGAGTCACTGTGTCAGCCGGAGAGAAGCTCGCCTTAACGTTGAAGTAAGTTTGAGCTGTTAAATTTGAGTATGCAGTTTGCTTTTAAAGTACAGCCGGCTAATTTTGCAGTAATATCACAGGAGAGTTGACCGGCGTCTGGGTCAGTGCTTTATCACAGTGTAAAGCGGCAAACGAGCGAGAGTGCATCGCATGCACAGAGCGGTCCCGCCAGTGCAAACGTTGTCTGCTCGGCTGTTCCCGCAAGCACAACACAGCCCCTTTCCACAAGTTGTCAGCCGCCTATCTTGATTGCCGGAGCGGTGACAGTAGTTTTGTGTGCTCCTTGTTCACAGCAAGGCAGCTGATAACCAGCGGAAAGGGGCTGTGTCGTGCTTGCAGGAATAGCCTAGCAGATGACTTTTGCACTGGCGGGATCTCTCTGTGCATGCGATGTACTCTCGCACGTTTGCCGCTTTCTACCGTAGTAAGGCACTGACCCACACGCTGGTCGACGCTCCCGTGATATTACGGCAAAATTGGCTGGCTGTACATGTTTTGACCGAATTATAGCTAAGAGCAGTGCTTGGGTTTACAAGTCTTGTCTTTTGTCCTCCTGAACTTCACACTATAGTTCATACCACAAGCTAGATGCAGCACTGTGGAGGCTACATTGTTGTCAACCGCCCACCCCCTCAGGGCGCCGGGGCCTTGCTGTGCCAGAAGGGAGAAAGGAATGCCCTTTCAGGACCCCCTTCATGACGAGTCAGGCGCCCTCAGTGGGCGCACTATTGATAACAATGTAGCCTCCACAGTGCTGCAGCTAGCTTATGGTATGAACTGTAGTATAACAGCATGATATGAAATACCAGACGGAAAAAATGTGTACATTTTCGGGTTACTGGAGTGTGTTTCGTGCGGTTGGTACTTACAAATACGAACTGTGCATGCACAACACACTTCATATGCAGCATCATGTGTTGCAACGTAGAAATCTGGTCTCAGCGCATGCGTTGGTCTTCCACAGACAAGAGTATCACATGCCATTCAATCAGGCTCAGGTTCATTAAAGGAGCCATGAAGACAAAATACGAGTTTGTGTTATTCGAAAGATTTCGTGTTTTGTAGTGCCCCCAGCACTTGTTCGAATGCAAACGCTGCTTTATTCACTGAGAAATTAATCAATTTATGTTAAAATCTTAATTTTCCCGCTAAATCGTGTGTTTTCGTAGCTGCTATGACATCACAGACCGCTCTGCAGCCTAGAGTCCCTTGATTCCCGCGTCCGCTGTACAGAGTAGAGACACGTACACGCTGGGGCCGCCATTCTCGATCGCTCGCTCGCCGGCGAAGCAAGTCGTACCAAAATCGCGCTAGAATTATCGCCGCAACACGATTAACTGCCGAAGTTTGAATCAACTGATCTGTTTCGCGTTGCTGGGTCGCGTGGGAAACGAAACAAACAACGCGCAGAGCACGTTGACCCAATCGCAGCGGCACGAGACCGTTCAAAGGGTGTCTCCACCCTGGACGGCAGAATTGGTATCGCGGTTTGTTTTACGTTACGTTGCGCGTTTGTTTACGTTAATGAACCTAGATGGCGCCACCATACCGTGATGTGTCGTTTTCTGCCTTTTTTTCTGTTCTGGGAGAAAATCTTTTCGTGAAACATACTGCTCGCTCGACAGATATGTTCACGTAAGACACCGTCGCGTCAATCAACCGGCCAGTGTCGTCTGAGACAACCCCAAAGCCTCGCAGTCCTGTGCAGCTAAACAAGAATAGTGCGCGCAGTACCAACAACAGTAGTACGCAGCGGTACTTCTATGTTTACATGTGCTTTCGTAACTTACACTTACCACCATTCTTACGGCTTTAAAAAGAATGCGCCGTAAATTTAAGGCTAATAGCTTGTTCGGCAGGCTGATACTCTGCCTAATTTTTGTTTGTTTTTGCCGCCCTTCTCCAATCACAGAGCTGTCTCGTGTGACATCATAGGTTCTGTTGCAGGAAATGAGCTAGTGGGTCGCATGGCCATTCCCTTTTTAAATGCAGAGCATTTCTTTAACTCACAATGTCACCCGTTCCCGTTCTTGTAGGCGTCCGCAGCCAGGCCACTACACTATAAAAAAAATAAGTTACCGGCGCCCGGTTTCGATCCCATGACCCTGCGGGCGGAACACAAGGTACATGGTACTCTACCCACTGCGCCACAAAACCGACACAGAATCCAATGCTACGAACGCGCCTTATATCCTTGACTCATTCAAACTACGTCGTCAGCGGCGTGCGTTGGCGACTCAGCGGCGTGGTGTACACGTGATACCACCAACCCCCCAAACACTAAACGTTAACGCATACACCCACCCCCTATGCAACGCATTTACTCGAGTCCCCCTCGCGGGGAGATGGGCGCATACCCACTTAGGGGGATTGGCCAAGAAGAGCTATGGTACAAAAGAAAATGATGGGTAGGAATGTAAAGCGGGCATTGGCGCGGGCTCACTCCAGCTGTGCATTTACAAGTGTCCCTTGCCAGGGGCATGCGACGTTTTTTTCCTAATTATGTGGCTTATTTGAGTGAACTTCACGTTAAAAGTTGTGTCAGTATGATTCTAACGAGACAATCTTTTGAATGAACCAAACTTGTGTTTTCTCTTCATGGCTCCTTTAAGGACATGCTGTATATATAAGTTCAACACCATTTCAACACTACTGCACAGATGAGCAATAGGAAGGTTGTCCACTTTCTCTGGGGGCTCAACTAATTTCAGCTCGCAGGTAATGCAACATGTGTAACATTGTGCTTTAGATTATTCATATTTTCTCGTGTAAACCTGCACACGCATTCCGAACAGGATTTTGTTTGCACCTTGGTTTATTCAAGCTATAATGCCATCATATTGTAAATTTCATGTACTTATGCAGAAACCATTAGCAATGGCGTGTGATGTCTAGATATTCCCTATTTCAGGTTCCTGGCCCACGGATCATCAAAGCAGATAATTGCTAAATCGTACCGGGTCTCCTCGACGTCGGCGGGCCGTTACGTTTTGCAGACTTGCAAAGCTTTGCATAAGGTTCTAGAGCCATTGTACTTGCCAGAAATGACTACTGCCCGATGGAGAGAAATAGGGACTGATTTTGAAAACCTCTGGCAATTTCCTAATTGCATTGGGGCAATCGACGGCAAACATGTGCACATAGAGGCCCCAGCAAACTCTGGAGGCCTGTTCCGCACTTACAAAGGCCGGTTTGCGTCACTACTTCTCGCGGTGTGCGATGCCAGATATAGATTTATTCTAGTCGATGTAGGCGAGGCGGGATCCCGAGGAGATGCAGGTTGTTTCAACGAATGCAAATTCGGGATTAAATTTAGAAACGGCCTATTGCACATACCGGGCCCAAAACAGTTACCGGGAAGTCCTTGGGAAGCACCTCATGTTGTGGTCGGCGATGAAGCCTTCCCTCTCCGAGAGAACCTAATGCGCCCATACCCAGGCAAGCAACTGAACGCTGAAAGACGCATCTTTAACTACAGACTTTCTCGAGCCAGGAGAATTATTGAAAACTCCTTTGGCATCCTAGCAAACAGGTGGAGGATTCTACGCCAAGAAATGAAAGGTAAATTAGAGCTACTTGATGAAGTGATATGGTCCACTGTGCTTCTGCACAATTATCTCAGAACTCTTGATATTGAAAATCAGCCCCAGTTCATGTATTGCACTTCAGATGATGTGGACACTTTGCTTGTAGATGGTAGTATTGTGCCAGGTAGATGGAGACGAGAACAAGAAGCTGGTGACAACTTTTTGAGTGTTCCTCGTTTGGCAAGCAATAATTACTCTTCATCTGCAAAGGCAGTGAGGGAAACGTTCACACGCTACTTCCAAACGAGACACGGCAGGGTAGCATGGCAGGACAGGGTGCTGGCTCCAGACCTCTGATAGTGTGTGTGCCAGTTCCCCGGTGCTGTGATTTTGCCCCAAGCGCCCTGCCCGTTCTTGTGGTCGGCCGTTCTTCCGACACGGCCCCCTTCGGGTCCCTGCCGGGTTTCCGGATGGCCGCACCTGTGCTTGTTGTGCCGTGGATGGGGCGCCGGGCAGCACCGCATAACTCCGTTCTCTCCGGGCAAGTCTGCTGGCTTTAGGAATTCAAGCGACGGCCAGTGTGCAGTGACAGCTCAGCGCTGAGACGCGATAGGTGCTGATCATTTGCACTCTGGGACCCTGCTCCTTGAATGCCTAATGGTGATTTTGCCCCAAGCGCCCTGCCTGTTCTTGTGGTCGGCCGTTCTTCCGACACGGCCCCCTTCGGGTCCCTGCCGGGTTTCCGGCTGGCCGCACCTGTGCTTGTTGTGCCGTGGATGGGGCGCCGGGCAGCGCCACTTGTACATATCAAGCTTGTCGCTTTGTGCTTGATTTTCATTGTGCCGTGGCGAGTGCCGTGAAACTGCGTTGTTTTTGTGTGCGTGTGTGTGCCTTTGTGTCTGCTTGCTTGTTTGTTTGTTTTTCAGGTACAAATGCTGACCTGCAGGTGGTGCTGGTGCCTCAAGATTTATATCCTTGACCAACCTGGCATGTGGGTGGGCAAGGGATGTGATGAAAGAGTGGAATCTTCTTGTGCGTGCAACGGCTGGGAAACCAGACCAATCAGTTGTACTCTCGGCAGAACCTGCCTGCTAGAGAGCGCGGTCCCCAGTTGGCGGATAGGGGTCCTCTGCTGGCTGGCACTCACGTGTACCAGCAGTAGTTGTGGTGCTTGCACCTCGCGGACCAACAGGCATATCTTTTCAGGACATCATCAGGGCTGTACAGTCACCGAGCTTCGTTCGCACTTCCGAGGACCATCATGAAGAACTTCTCCACGCATCTCCTGGACACTGAAGCTGCCGAACTTGTGTAGTTTATACGTTAAATAAATGCATTTGTTGTGTCACCTTCCTTGCCTTTCTGTTGTATGCATGCTGCCAGCAGCCTAACCTGCAATCGGCTGTTTTGGAGTGTCAAAGAACTCTACGGCGCCGACACGTCTGTACGAAAAGCGTGCTCAGCATGTGCGAGGCTTTCAACGTGACTTTCATTGTTTCTGTTAGCGATAGTAGTTTATCACACCACTACCTGTAAGAAATGCAGGTGAAACGCTCGTCGTTCATAGCACCTTAAAAAGGGTCACCAAGATGGTTCGTCGCTCTTGTACGGCAGGACTGCAGGTTAAAAAAAGATTCATTCGGTGGGGTAGTTGTTTGAAATGAAGTCATTTGCAAATTGCCGGTTGCGTTTGAAGCGGTTTATTATTTTTTTAACATTCTAATTTGGCTGTGTGGTTTTTTTTTTTTTTTTTTTCCTGCCATGAGCCTAGCAAGACATGGATGCCTTGCAGGCAAGCCAGTACGGGGTTGAAACTTTTGCAGTTGTTGTGCGGCGGGAAAGCTGCGCGAGACCCTTGTGGGTTTCATCTTGTGCCCCGGTTGTCTTGGTGTATCTCGCAGCAGCATGTACAGTGCAAGTGTTGCACAAATTTCAAAGTGCACGTTATTTGTGCTCCTGTCCACTTCTGAATCTGTCATCTGCAGTCCTCTGATTCAACTTGAAATTTTCTGCTAGTTCCACTTGGGGTGTGATAGACTTGTAACAAGACCACTGGTAACAAAATTGTTTTATAGGTCTAAGTCAGTGTTCTTGTTTTTGTAAGTGTGAGAAGAGGTGATGGTAAAAAAATGGGATCTGGTTCGAACGTTCTTGTTTGGCATTTCTGAAAGCTAACCCAGCTCTTAATTCCTCAATCTCGGTCTCCATCGTTTGCAGGCATTTTGAATGGTGGTAATCGCCATCATTAAGCAGCAAATGGACAAACTTTGCTGGCTTCACAAAAGGAGCAAAACAAAAGACCTGTCAAAACAAGATTCGCTCCTCGCCTCTCACTACCCTGCGAACAGACTTGCCAGGAAAACACAAAACCAAATAAGAAGGCTCCTGCAGCACCTCTTCGCTCCCTTTGCAGACTACGTCAGCCCGGCCAGCATGAAAACTAAAAAGGCAACGCAAGCTGAACAATGTCGTTGAGCTGTTAGGCTGTTTTCGTGAGGTGCCCGAGATTGACGACGTTGCTTATATCCGATACTTATCTACATGTATTCATAATGGAGGACCTCTAGGTTTGAACTGTTATTGGTTCAAAGGTAAACTAACATCCCTGACAGAAGTTTTTGTTCCCTTGATGCTAGTCACTACTATCAAACATATGCCCAAGTTTAGGAAATAAGTTGACTAAGAAGCAAAAAGGCCTTTTTGATGTAAATACAGAAAGGCAATAAAAAGAGAAAAGGACACACACACTTTAATCACACCTTTCCTAATATGTTAACAAGCAACCAGAGACAGTTTTCGAAGATTGCGAATAAAAAACCTGACCTCGAATTAACACTGAAAACACTGGATTTGGCAACCCATAGCGATGACTGCTGCTGTTGACCCCTGCCTTTGCATTGACATTCTTGGGTTACATGTACAACTTGCATTGTTTGACTTCAGTAATGTAAACCAAGGCAAAAAGTATGAAACATGTTTGAAAAAAGTACACATTTTTATTTTCGATCATTCACAAATGTACGAGGGCAATCTCACCGAGACATGAAAATAAATTACTGGTGATCAACAAACCAAACAAGTGCACCCACAACTGCAAAATACCCAAGTTTTCTTCAAATTCCACCTAAGAAACAAGCTCTTTTGCAGCATTGTGGCAGAGACCTTGCTTTCACTAACTGAGAGTGCTAAAGGGTCTTTCCACCTACTCAGACATTACCACCTGCGATACAGCTTCTGCATTACAAAAAGGAAAAAAAAGACCGCCTCAAGGCCCTGACTCCAACCGGCTTTTTATCCAACCCTGCCCTCGCTCCCAAGATCAGCCGAAATTTTCATAAACAAATATTTTGCAAATGCTAGCCTTACCCCCGAGACATACCGTAAATGGTACACACCGTCTCTACCGCCTCGATGCCCCTTCTGCGCCTCCCCCACGCCTGCCAATCTCCAGCACCTAATTTGGCACTGTCCTAAGTTCGGGCGGTACAGAACCTTCAGGCCTCCTCCAAATACAACCTCCGTTTACATCGACCCTCGAACACTGGAACCCTCAATGCTCCAAGAGTGGTCTAGCACGAGCAGTTTAAAGTCGTGAGCCTGCCCTCCTCACCCGACGCGGCCTATCCAACCTTCTCAAGGAGTCCACCTGTTTCGGGTCGCACTGTACGCATTTGAGATGTCCCAAGTTACAAACCCCCCACCTTATACTCCCCCTTCCCCCACTTGACGTAGAGTCTCCCTCCCACAATAAAGGCTACCTCCTCCTCCTTGAAACAAGAAGGCTGTTTCCATTCACGGGCATGCAAAACAAACATTCAAGCTCTGAATTTGAGTTCCTTTGCGTCATGAGCAAATAGGTTTTTCTTGCATGTAGCAGCTATGGCATACAGTTCCAATTGGAAGTTCACACACTTCCTTGTCTGCATGCATGCACGTGTATGAAGCTTTTTTACAGCGCAGCCGTTAACCCTATGTGGTGGGGAGAGCACGATACAGCTCACTCAATAAGTTTGTAGATGAAATACAATCATTTTTCGTGTCATGACAAATAAAAGTAAATGTAAACCTTCTTAATTTCATCCAATGATAATTGTTATCGTGCTTGCTGACACAACAGATTGGTTAAATGACTGAATTGCTATAGCTGATGAATATCTTCAAGCAAAGTGTGCTACATCCCAAACAGTGGTGGCAGTACACTGGAAGGCAGACTCTAGTATCAATTTAGTCTCTTTGTATCCTAGACTACGGCACAGTAGCCCCCTAGTTGGCTACTGCAGGCTGCAAGCTACTCTGTTACGGAATGGAGCTAGGTGGCATTGTAGTATTTCATAGTGATGTTTTTCGTAGAATATCCAGTATAGCTGGTTCATTACAACCAAAGCAGCACAAAAACCTTGCCTTCAAGCGTGTGCATCAGGCAACGGGACAAACACTGGAGTGGGATGTGTCCCGCATGAACTGCGTCATTTCGTTACTCGATTTCTGTACACCAATGTGCAGTAATACAGGCTTCAGTACAATATGTGGGGAATTAGTTATGGCTTAACAATGTGCAACAATTGGCATGCATCCAGTGTTTTTTATTTTCTACATGACAGATGTGGACTCTCATTTATACATGTATGATGAGCTCATTATGGGTATGAGACAGTTGCTGTAGAAGGAAATGCGAATATTTGGGGGAGCAGCAGAGTTACAGCTGTTTATAGCCTATGTATTCATATGTCACTCGAACAGCAAGTGTCGGACATGTCTTGCTGTTGCTCTTTGGTGTTGTTAATAATCTTGTGCAATGTTTAACCTTGTGCTTAATGGGGCATTCCCTGGAAATAAAATCACGGTTGTCCATTTTGCAGATGCCATGCTTATATTAACTGTTTCTTGAGAGTTGTGCAATCATATTAAGGCTGTGTACATGAGGCAAGTGTAATGGAAGTTGGTTTGGAATTCACTTGGTAGCCTCTCAGCTCCATGGAAGAAAGACGGCATACTTTGTGGCAAGTTCATGCATGTTAATGTTGGCAAATTTGAGACAAAAACAAAAGGTACGGAGGAGGAGGAGGAGACATGCAAGATCGAATGAGTGAGTGCCTTAGGAGCTCTGGAATGCAGTTTCCACTGGCACTGTCTGAGCTGTCAAATGCCAGTGTCAACGAGATATTTCCAACTGAAAAATGTCTCTAGCAGTTTAACAAAAGCCGAAATTTATTTCCATGAATGGGTGTTCTATTCATTTATTGCAAATCAATTCAACACACACACACTGTCTTGGGTGGCATGGCTAAAGTCAAAAGAAAATATCGCTGACAGGGCCATTTCACCTGTAACAATCAGGGAAGCAGCGAGATCACAAGAAACAACAGAAATGTTGCTGCACAGTCTATAGAGCGAAGAAAAAGAGAAAGAGTGAGAAAAAAACAAACGACTGGAGAGATGTTTTGTAAAAAATGACAGCTTATATACCTAATCCTTTTTTAAACTGTGAAAGAAAGCGAGGTTTGTTGGTGTAAAAGTAAAGTCTGGAAACAAGGTGATGAGTTTTATTTTTTAGTTGCTGCTCGTCCTGTCAATTGTTCCATTTTACTCGTGCATGACTGTGCCACAGAGCTGAATGTAGAGTGATCCCCACTCCGGAAGGGAAAAAGCTACATAGTGGATACCATGTAAAATGGCCGTGAGGGTGTGCACTACGGCATGCATGCATTGTGTAGGAAGCTGCCGACTTTATGGCCGCAAAACAGCAGCAACACAAGCGATGCCAGAGGGTGAAAAAAGACTTTAGACATGCTCCAGTAGCACTGCAATCCGCTTGATAAAGGTGAACATTGTCTGGTGATATTTTACTAGGTGGGTGAACAATTTGTAAAAATTTTTCTAAGGGTGCGAAAAGGGACAGCCTTAAATATTACCACATTAAACTTGGAGAACAAAAACTACGCTGGCATATTTTACATGCAAGCACCAAATTGGTGAAACTTAATGGTGCAATTATTTAGTGGTTAAGCCCCTACTTCCCCTCCCTCTCCTTTTTTTTAAAACTTACTACTTGAGCCATGTTTCGTGCGTGTTCCCCACTGAAGAAACTTTAGGTAAATTCAGCATCTGTTCCATCTTAACAGTGTTACTTTGGCAAAAGCATGCTTGCCAAGAACAGCAAAAATTGTTTACTCATGCATACTGTTAACACACAGAAAGTGGGCTGTGGGAGTGCGCACTTGTTTAAGACTGCATGTTCTCAACAATGAGTTGACCGAGCCAGAATGGCACATTGTATCACCCGTTTTTATACATTTCAATTAGCCTTTTTTTTTTCTACTACGTGTCCAATTTACAAGGTGATATAAAACCTGGGACATCACCAACGCAACACCTATATTTACAGACTTAGACAACTCTGCACCGCTGCTTCCACAAGTCCTGCAGAGTGCAACCTATTAGGCAATAATCCTAGCCACAGCAATTACTGGCTAGGATTCTTGCCTAGCCCCTGCACTCAATGACATGTTGGTGGCTCATTTTGACCAGAAGTGGGACTAGGCAACCTTGGTGTTGTGCGCGTTTTCAGGTTTGTAAATGACTGCCATCTTCTTTTCAAGTCGTCAGCTGGCCCATCGGACAAACACTGCTAGACGGGTTCTGGCAGTTTTCGAAGGGGCGCTTGACTGCCTCACACTAACCGTGGAGCTGCCACTTGAACGTGGCCCGAGGTTCCTTGACCTGGAGCTGACATTGTTGGAGAACCATGTTTGCTGGGTGTACTAGAGCACCGCACGGGCCCGTTGTCTCAAGCCGAGGCCCAGCCCAAGCCCGGACATTCATTTTTGAGCCTAGGGAGGGCCTGCGTGTGTGTGACGAGGCCCGGTCTTAGACGCCGAAGAAAATTTGTTTATTATACATTTGGTCCAGTGTCTTCGTAGCGGGAAATCAGACAAAGCATCTAGTCCTTACAAGCACGTCCTGAATTGAAACGCAAAAAATAAGGGTTTCAAAGTGCACGTAGTTTAGCTTACACCGTCTGCAGTTCACGCCACATGGGCGTAATAATAGCTCGTATCCTTACACGAGAGACGCCATAACCTTTGATGACTAGACTCTTAGCAACTTCACGTGATTGTCTCGGTCACAAGTTGGCATTGCTGAAATTTCTTGCTCCCCATTTGAATTCCCGAGCGTTGAAATATTTTCCCTGCAGCAGTTGTTCAGCGGTGGCACTTCTCTAGCACGTGCGAGTTTGATTTTCAGCCCTGCAGCCGCATTCAGATTGGTTCAACATCTAAAACACGCGTACACAGACATAGGTGCACAGCTCCAGGGTGTCTTAATTAATAACTTCACCACTAGAACAATCCTTGTAACCGTATCTTTCGTATGTTATACACCAAATTATAAAATCTTGATGCAGTGCATGAAATGTCATTAATAATTACAGCGTAGTGACTATCTGACCTAGCAAAACACGTTTTTAAAACAATGTGTACAAGTAACATCAAGACGCGTGTAGAAGTGAACTCGGAATATTCATTTTTATGCTCTTTTCTCTACTTCACGTCGAAACTAGCAACGGCCGGGGGTTGAATTCGGCCCGAGTCCGGCCCATAACGTCAAGCCCAAGCCAGGCCTGGGCCCTCCGGCAATTGACTTCGCCAGCCGGGTCGGGTCCGGGCTTTCGGGCGGGCCCAGGGCCACGCAGTGCTCTAGGGTGTACTCTCCTTACTCCAGGAAAGCCTTGCTTCCATTCGCCTCTGGTCACTCAAGTTGGTCAAGTAGGGCATAGCGGTTGCTGCCTCAAAGGGGCCCTAAATAGGTTTCCGAAGGTCGCCATTTCAATTGCGCAATCGCTAGAGTACCCCTTCACGACAACGTATACCAAATATTACACCTCTGCGTAAAGCAGGGGCCGCACAAACACGCAAAACAGATTCCACTTTCTCTCCTGGCTTACCAACCGTACCTTGCCGCCACACTTTCACGCTGTGACGTAGTTTTGTCTGCACTGACGTGCCGCTACGATGCACGAGACATTGCCCAGTACGGCGCCGCGAACGCGAACCACAGCGACAGCACTCACCGCGCAACCGGAATCTCGTGGGCGGAGCATGCGCGTCGAGTGCTAAAAAAAAAAGCGCGCGCAGGGCTTAGCACAGCCAACGACTACACGTGCATCAAGGAGGGTGATGGATTGCCCTGTTTCTCTCGGTGGTCTTGCGCCAGGTCGATGACGTCATGGCTTCCACAGTGCTTTGGAGGAGCTACTAGAGGAGGAGAGCCCCAGGCCTTATGGGTGGCCCCTTTTAACGAGTGATAACTCGGCTAATATTTAACGCATTTAAACAATTTTTGCGGGATGACGTTTCTTGGACAGTACTCCAGTGACTGCACACGCAAAATCGTAACATTCGGCACCCTATTTAGGGCCCCTTTAAGAAACGCCCTCGTAAGGTCCTGCCAGCATCAAATACAGGTCAGTTTTGTCTTGCAGGTCGGGAAACTGTTCCAGGCAGGCTTCCCTGCATTCATGCTATGCGGCTTGGCAGGAAAGCTTTTAAGTGAGCAGCACTCCCAACAAACTCGCAGCTATGTGCCGATAGTGAACCGCTGTGGACCTAGGCCGCCTGTCTGCACCAAGAAGCATGCCAGTGCGTTTGTGGAGTGTACAAAAAACGTAGTGTATGAAATTGCCTTTAAGTACGCCCGTGTATACGTAGGACAGACCTCAACGACCTCATTGCTGCCTCAAAAACCGGTTGCGGGAGCATGCGGCGACGCTGAAGACAGGAACAGGAAACAATTTGATGCTTCACCGTAAGACGGAATGCAAGCCTAGGGGCTGCGTGACAGCGTTCGAAGGACCCGAGTGCTACAGTTGTACCACAAAAAAGAACGGGAAATATCTGAGGCCCAAGTCATAAATTATGTGTGGGACCGGTGTGTCAGCAAGCCTTCAGTTGATCTTTCGAGTGAAGTGGATTATCTGGATGATTAGTAAGGAGGGTGCTGCTGCTGTAATCGCTTCACACGTGGTGCAAACTAGTATTACTTGGTGTTTTTCGTGCCTTCACAATAGCTGTCAGAGTGAATAAAGCTCAGTTATTAGTGCACCTCTTTCCTGTCAGTTTTCTTTCCTCCACTGTGCCTGGCGCTTGATCTGTTCCCATGATTAGCGGGCTCTGCTCAACGCAGGTCACTTCCCATGTGACAATCGTGCTTTAAAACAGGGGTCTCAAATACACGGTTCGCAGACCTTTCGATTGCAACCTGGCCTGTGTGTATTTACCCTGCTCACATAGCCAAGGATGCAGACGACCAGAGACTGCTCAAAAACGCATGGAGGCCATGCAGGCAGGCTGCTAAACTGAGGTGCCATTAAGTCGGGTGCGCAATGTTTACAGGCAACTGCAACTTGTGAATTGGACACTCTACAGTGCGTACAGGGCTGGGCGAGCACAGGGTATTTTCATAACTTTGATTGTTTACCCCGCCATTCTTACTGCTGTAAAATGAATATGCCTTACATTTAAGCGCAAACGGCTCCTTCAGCAAGCTTATAAGCTTTGTCTAACTTGCATTTGCTTTTGCTGGCCTCAGCCAATCACACAGCTGGACACACATGACATCATAGGTCCTGTTGTGGGAACTGAGGTAGTGGGTCGCATGGCCACCCCCTTTCTCCCTGATTATATCGCTTATTTGACTGAGGTGCGCATTAAAAGCGGTGTCAGTATGATAATGTGACAATCTTTCGAATGAACTAAACTTGTGTTTTGTCTTCATGGCCTCTAAGTATAAACTGAAGGACAGCACTGAACAACTTGATCAAATAAACCAAGAACTGAAAGGCTAATCAAAATGATTTTATAAGGGCTCAACACAGCCAAAGCTACACAACACGTTCAAAAGCCTGTTAGTATAACTGGCACTATCGAGACCAAAATTTTGGACTGAGATGAATGCAGTCGCGCTAAGTGGGATAATTACATTGAATACAACTGGGCCTTCGCATCAAGACAAAACAACCTTGACCCAATACAAACAGGATGGCCAGGCATGACTGAAACGATTACTGACCACTTCACAATGAGCATGCTTTCACGTGTGACTTTTCACTCCACCCTAAGCATGCTACCAGCAAAACCTATGTCACCCAATACCGAAATAACAAATTGCATCATCAGGCAACATTAAGCAACGTTCACATTATTAATCCAATTCTTTCAAGCTGCCCAGTTTCCTATACTCTACGAGACGGCAATCCAATCAGCAGGTTTTGAGCTTATTGCATATAATGGCCTCCAGAGGAAACTGCCGACAAGCATGCACAATGTGCAACAACCTATTGTGCACTCAAGCCAGACACATCTCGTGACTTCACCTCAAACAATCCAGCAAGGTCCCCCAAGCCCCGTTACAAAATGTCAAGTGTAGTCCCTTTTTGCTCGAACATATGACTCGGGGAAAATGCACAATGCCACTTGCCAATGGCGCAAAAGCTTTGCAACCCAGACGAAAAAAACCATTGCAGGTACACATGGTCGTGTACAAAGAATTGAACAAACCAAATTCAATTGGTTCCAAATGGTTCAGTGGTGTTTTGGACAGGGCCCATTGGTCTTCCAATGTTTTTTTTGCTGGGAAATGTCTCGCAAAAGCACTGCCTTTAGTGTAAAACCACCGCAGGTTACCCGTAATGAAGCTCTAACCAATTTTCATTACAAGGAAAAGTTTCATTGTTACCGCCACCACAGCAAAGAGAACAACTATACAAGGTGAAGCCCATTAATGACGACACCAATCACACTGAGAACACACCTGCGCCCGCGCACAAAACACGACAGCACGGTAGTGACAGAAGAAACAGATTGGGGGGGCAAAAAAAAAAAAATGCTGTTTGCTGCCACCTGCTACAATCTCTGTGGAGCTCTAGATTACAGCCATAAATTGTTGCCGTAGACGCGGTGAAGAATAGTCACGGCAGCACTTGTCTCTGCAAGAAACACGGCACATCACGATGATTCCTTGCTCGCAACACGATAAACGATGGTCGAAAGGTTTCCAGATGGGCCGCGCACGAACCCGCCTGTACAACGCATCGGCAGGAGACCGTGGTCGTAGTTGCAGCGGCACCGAGAACTCGCACTGTATAAACCACGACACGACGCAATGATTCTTTGCTTGCTTCATTATCAATCGCGATCGGAACGTTTAGACATGGGTCGCGCACAAAATCACCAGTACAACGCATCGGCGGGGACCCTGGCTGTAGCTGTAGCGGCACCGAGAACTCGCACGGACGTCCGCAGCTGGTCCGCTTGCTGGTTTATAACTCCTTGATCCATTGTGGGCGCTAACGCGCACGAGTGACGGTATCGATTTCTTCAAACACATTCACGCACACACAAAAACAACGATAAACCAGCCATCACCGCAACAGGGGGTGTATGCTATCTGCCTTGATGTTGCGGCACTCTGGATCTCAAACTAGGCGCCGTGCATGTATCCTGCCGTCAGCACAAAGAAATGCTTCGCGAATTTATAACTCGATCAAAATAGCCGCGAAATAGCCGCACCGTAATACAATCTGCCGAAACTAGGCCTCGCGATTTTCCCTTGCGATCGCCTCGCCTCGCTTCGCTTGGGCAACCGCCATGTTGTTGGGGCTGAAACTTGTTGATAGCCCTGATTGGCCAGTAGGAGATCGGTAGGAACCAATCAGGGCGTCGGATGATGGCTGGTGAAACGCGTCATCATCGCGGTCCGGCGAAAAGTTGAAGTTGGCCAACTTGTGGCGGAGAGCGATTTTCGGCCGGAACGCGCGCGTTCCGGCCGCCGGAACGCGTTTTGGACGGACCGGAACGCAGGCGACGGAGGTACCGTTTAGAGGCCTTGAGGGGTGGAAGAAAACGCCAACATTGGCGGCGCTGCTGCAAACGTTCGAGGAGGCGCGGGGCAAAGACAGCGCGGTGAAAAAGCCCGAGCAGAGAACGGAGGAGAGCTCGCATACACGAGAGGGAAAGAGAGACCCAGACCGACTCACACGCGATTCGGGAGGCACGCAGCGGACAGACACAAGGCAATGGTATAGAGGGTGCTTCTCGTGCGGCTCAATGGGACACAAGAAGGCCGACTGCCCACACAACTCGAGGGGAGCGGCACCCAACGCCAAAGGGGACAGCCTCTCCGCACGTGTGGCAACACAGGAAGGGGTCGCCGCACAAAGCGAACTAAGACCGGTAACGCTGGCGTGTCAGGATAGGCGTATTAACGCAATTTTGGACACAGGTGCCGAAATGACGGTCGTGAGAGAGAGCATGGTTCCTCCGGATTTGATTAAACCGTATGGATCCATTGAGTTAGTGTCAGCTTTTGGCGAGAAAGTGCAGGCTAAACTCGCAGTCGTGCCCCTTATAATAAACCGTGACTTGGGCATTTTCTCGGACATACGAGAGGCGGTGCCAGTAGTATGCGCCCTGACCGACAAACTAGTGTCGAAGACAGACTGCTTGCTGTCAGAAGAAGCCTGGGAGTCCCTGAGGGAAGAGTGGGACGTGAAAGGCGTGGGAGCAACAGATAACCGCCAGGTCAGAGACTACAGGGGGGTCGAACAGGCAGAGCAAGCGTCGGTCGAACCGGACGTAGAGCCAGTCAAAGAGATCGCAGCGCCCCACGCTGGAGTGCACATCGTCACCGGGAAAGAGAGTGAAAGCGATTTGCATGACACGGAGAAAACAGATGACAGCGTAACAGGGGAAAGCAGTGCTACGGCAGTTTTCAAAAAGGAGCAACGGAGTGATGTTACTTTGCGAGAATGCTGGGAAAACGCCAGGGTCGGGAAAGCAGGCATGACGGAGGTAGATCGGCTACTCTACCACAAGGATAAATTGCTGGGGAAACCAGTAATGCAGTTGGTGCTCCCCGAGTCCCGGCGGGAGGAGGTCCTTAAGTTAGCCCATGAGTCAAACTGGGGAGGCCACCTTGGGTTGAGAAAAACCAAGGCACGAATCAAGTACAGCTTTTATTGGCCAGGGATTGAGGGAGATGTGCGGAGATATTGCGACAGCTGCCATGGGTGTCAGACGAGGTCCGATCGCCGCCAGACGGACAGGGTGCCGATAGAACCCCTAGCGAGGCCGCGATATCCGTTTGAGCAGGTTAACGTCGACGTTATCGGCCCACTGGATCCACCCTCAGGGAGGGGGCATCGGTACGCATTGTGCATCATCGACTTGTGCACACGCTGGCCCGAGGTGGTGTGCTTGCGCTCCCTCAGCGCGAAATCTACCTGTGACGCCCTCCTGACGGTGTTCAGCCGAACAGGGATACCCGAGGTCGTCGCTTCCGACTGCGGGACGAACTTCACGGCTGAACTCACAAAGGAATTTTTGAAGAGGTTAGGCTGCTCCCCGAGGTTTTCTACTCCGGGTCACCCCGAGAGCAATGGAGCTGTAGAGCGCTGGAACAGAACGTTCAAAAACATGCTGTACCATATAATCCAGGACGAAGGAAGAGAATGGGACAAATTTGTACCGTTCCTTTTATGGGCGTACCGCGAAGTGCCGCACGACACGACAGGAATAGCGCCGTTCCAAATGTTGTATGGGCGTGAGCCAACCGGCCCGTTAGCCGTGTTAAAGCGCGGCTGGGAAGGGCAGATGAGTGTACCAGCGACACTGGGACCGTCCCCATCACAGTATATGCAAGAGCTGAAGGCGCGTTTGGAGCATGCGGCGGAGGTAGCAGAGTTGATAAGCTCAAAGCAGCAGAACGCGTACGCGACCCTGCACAACCGAAGGGCGAAGAGCAAAGCCTTTGAGATAGACGACAGTGTACTGGTGTTTGACGATCAGCGCCCAGGAAAGATGTTTCCACAGTGGAAGGGGCCGGGAAGTGTTGTCAGAAAGTTTCGCGAATACTCATACTTCGTGGAGATACCAGAAGGAGGTAGGAAGCTGGTTCACGCCAGCAGGCTGCGGTCGTATCAGAGGCGAGCAATGACGGTCGGGGTGATCTTCGATGAGGACCGGGCGTTCGGGGAAAAGAATATGTACCTAGACCTAGGCCGACACGAGAGGCGGTATCGATCCTCCCAGAGGACATGACGGCTCACCTGAAGCCGGAAGAGCGCAGCCTAATTCGCAAAGTGTTCAGAGAACACCGAGGCCTATTCCATGACAGGCTAGGGGTAGCTAAAGTAGCGGAGCACAGGATTCTCCTGGAGGAGGGCTTCACCCCGAAGTCGGGCTACCCGTACCGAACACCCGCAAGCTTGAAAGGCGAAGTGGGCAAGCAGGTGGACGAGCTGCTCGATATGGATCTTATATACCCCTGCGAAAGCCCCCATGCTCACCCGGTTGTATGCGTCACCAAAAAGGACGGGTCGATAAGAATGTGTGTAGACTTCAGGAAGCTCAATGCAGGGGCAGTGGCTGACGCTTACCCAATGGCA
This sequence comes from Haemaphysalis longicornis, assembly GCF_048455015.1. NCBI lineage: Eukaryota > Metazoa > Arthropoda > Arachnida > Ixodida > Ixodidae > Haemaphysalis > Haemaphysalis longicornis. The sequence continues at coordinate 25,942 of NW_027526455.1, forward strand.
TTGCAGCAAGAGCTCGTCATGAGCGTAGGAAGTGCGAATTACATCACTCTACTCGACCTTAGGAGAGGGTATTGGCAGGTGCCGCTAGCGCGATCAGCTCAGCTCCTCACCGCTTTTGTCTGCCACCGGGGGCAGTTTGCGTGGAGAGTGATGCCGTTTGGGCTGAAAAACGCAGCTCAGACATTTCAACGAGCCATGAACGAGCTCCTACTCCCGCACTCTGCCTACGCGTGCGCGTACCTTGACGACATTGCGGTGTTCAGCGAAACGCTGACCGATCACGTGCGACACTTGCATGCCGTCTTCGCGGCGTTGCAGAGAGCGAACTTGAAAGTAAAGCTCGAGAAGTGCCAAGTGGCAAGAGGGTCCATCCGGTACTTGGGACACGTAGTAGGCTCGGGGAACCACGCGCCCGACACTGACAAATTGTCCGCAATTAGGGGGCTGAAAGCACCAGAAACCAAGAAAGAGCTCCGTAGTGTGCTCGGGCTGTGCGGTTATTACCGAGGATACGTGCCTAACTACGCGGAGGTGGCAGCGCCGTTGACGGAGCTGACAGGGAAAAAGATTCCTAGCAAAATTCCGTGGCCAGCCGAAGCTGAAAGAGCCTTTCAGAGACTCAAGGCGGCACTCTGCGAAGCCACAGCGCTCGGTACGCCAGATATCGACAAGCCGTTTTGGCTGCACACGGACGCCTCAGCGGTTGCGGCGGGAGCCTGTCTCTCACAGCGTGCTGCGGATGGCTCCGAGCGACCGATCGCGTTCGCGATCGGTCGCTCGGAGCCATCCGCATCGGATCGGTCACTCTCCAACGCAGGCGCGATGGTCAACCATCGAGAGAGAAGCATTCGCGGTGATCTGGGGGCTGGGAAAGTTCGACCTCTGGCTGTTTGGCGCCCAGGTTACGGTGGTGTCGGACCACAACCCCCTCTCCTTTCTCACCCTGAACGTGCCACAGGGAGCAAAGCTAACGCGCTGGGCGCTCGCTTTGCAGCGATACAATGTGGTGGTTCAGCACCGAAAAGGGAACGCACACGGTAACGCCGACGCACTGTCTAGGTTGCCGAACCAGAACTGGGAAACAGACAGCGGTGGTCGCGACGGGGAGAAGGGTGGAGAGGACACGATTCCTAGAAGACAAGTGCAGTGACACTTCCATGGGACGCAACTGCAGCAGACTCAACATGTGCACAGTGCGCGTAGGAGTGCAACAGTGTAGGGTGTATGCATGTGTAGAACTGAAGTTACAGTGTTTCCCTCAAGTGCGTGTTTGGCGCGTTTTGTTCGCGCTACACGAGTGTTGTTGCGCGTCTGCACGCAGTAATAAGGCGCCTATGTAGCATGGCGTATTTGTTTTTGTTTTGTTCTCGCTACAAAGTGTTTTCAGCGCCGGCGCGCCGTAATTAGGCAAGCGCGCCCCAGTACGCGTTATCCCTCCCCAGGGCATGTACGGTCAACCGTCGATTCTTTGGTTGGGTTTATTCTCAAAGGAAGTCGTGGGACCCCTTGGAGAATTTTAGGGGGGCGTGTAAAGATGTCGACGGTTCCACACAGAATCGGGAAGGCCGTTCACCCGGGCAGGATGGCAACCAGACCTCCGGGAATTTCTCGCGGCGCACGGAAACCGGGAGGGACACGCGTGAGCCGCTCGCACGTGGGAATGCGTGACTCATCGCAGGCAGTGGTGTCGGCTGCCCGCGGCAACCCGTTCAGGAGGCCAAGGGACCTCGTCCCGCCGGCCTGTCCGCACCCTTCATTTTCCGAGAAACACGCAGCCGATGAGGGCGACGGCCTGGTGGGGAATGCGAGGGGGACAGGTCAAAGAGTACCCCACGGGGGGAGAGGGGTATTTTCGTCTTGTATATTTCTGTGCGCTCTTGCCACATAGAGGGAGCGAGTGTACGTGTCCATCATATTGGTGGTGTGTCATGATTGGATGTTTTCTGCATGTGGGCTGGACTCCCCGTGTTCTAAAAACGGAGCGCGAGAGTCCGGCCGGCCGTTCTGATTTACGGTGCGGTGCGTGCACCATCGGCTCTGCCGAGGAAGTCAGTCCCAATGTTTTCCGCTTTTGACTGTAATGTACAAATGTAAATAAGTGTACATAAATATTCCTTGCGTTACTTCAACTTCGTCTTCGAGGCCCCATTTGTCTGCAATGAGGAGATCGGCTACCCGGAAGACCGCAAAGCCACCCCAACCTCCAGTTGGCGTGCGAGGCGGAACTCCAACCAACAATTACTCTGGCCTAAGTACATGGTACATTGTCAGAAGCGATATATACAAAGGCAGAATAAAAAGTACAGATGTTATAATCGAGTCCGAATACACGCACAAGCTTGCCGCGGACATAAATTTTTCTGCACACTCGGAAGCTGCCTTCACGGCTACATGTGTTGTGCTGATCATAAAGGGTTGTCTCGGTATCATCATCATCATCATCATCATCACCAGCCTATCTACGCCCACTGCATGGCAAAGGCCTCTCCCAGTATTCTCCAATTACCTCGGTCCTGTGCCAACCGTGACCAATTTATCGCCGCAAACTTCTTGATCTCATCTGCCCATCTAACTTTCTGCCGCCCCCTGCAGCGCTTGCCTTCTCTAGGGATCCACTCTGTTACCCTTAATGACCAGCGGCTCTCTTGCCTTCGCATTACATGCCCTGCCCACGTCCATTTCTTCTTCTTAATTTCTACTAATATGTCTTTAACACCAGTTTGCTCCCTGACCCACTCCGCTCTCTTCTTGTCCCTTAATGTTACACCTAGCATTTTCCGCTCCATTGCCCGCTGAGTCGTTCTCAATTTAAGTTGAACCCTCTTAGTGACCCTCCAAGTTCCTGCCCCGTAGGTGAGTACCGGTAAGATGCAGCTGTCATACACTTTCTTCTTCAGCGACAATGGTAGGCTGCTATTCATTATCTGGGAATGTCTACCATACGCACCCCACCCCATTCTGATTCTTCTAATTATCTCTGCCTCATTGTTGGGATCTGGAGTCACAACTTGGCCTAAGTAGATATGTGTCGGTATATGTCGGTGCATCTAAAAGAACTAAAACGCCCGTAAAAACTTTTTTTCTTGCAAATTATGTTTCACTGTGGCTACACTGCCGGCGTTCTACAAATGCTGCACTTGTTTTCCTTCGTTAGGAGCGGCAAAAGCTCGCATCCTGTCAGCTAGCCTTGAATCGCGCGGGCAGAAACGTCGGGTAACGCATTGGGAGCCTTCAATCACTCCTGCCAGAGATCTTCGGCAAACCGTCTAAGTTCCGAAAAGTGGTCATCGGCCGGAGTGTCTCGAAAGTAGAATACAGAGGGTGGTTCAGGACGCTCGGGAAAATATAAATCCTCTAAAGACATTTACACTGACTCTGATGATCCGCCAAAAAGATGTTCAACTCGTTGTTCATCGGGTGCTTCAACTGCAGTCTCTGCGCTTGTTCCTGGGCTCTCAGCTCCTTCCTTTTGAGCCGTTTAAAAAGCCGCTTCGCAGTCCCGCTTCGTCGTTTCGTTGGGGACAACGCAGGCCTGAGGGAATGACTTCCGCTGGAGGATGCCTGCCTTGGCGACTACTGAAACTTCTCCGGTGACTCAAGACTTTCTCCCGAATCACCACAGGCAGAGGGAGGGGGGGGTTTCCGCTTCAGTGGTGTGGAAGACCTGCTGCTCGAGGGGAGGTTCGCATCTGTTGGCGGGAACTGCGACCCTTCTACATTTGGCGCACGGTCAAATTGCTTCGAGGCACTTTTGCGAGTTCCGATTTCAGGTCCGCTCAGTCCTGGTTTTTCATGGCTAAAACCCATATAAAAGCTCGGAAGTCCGGGTACCGTGAAAATCGCTTCGTGCCAAGCTTTAACCAATCCCGAAGGCTCCACTTGAAATTTGTGCGGATCGGAAGCAGAGTGACCGGAGGTGGTTCGAACACCCCCCAGTAGACGGTCATGCTCGTGGGATTGACTTGCCACTGGCTCATGGGAAGAGTGTCTGCGAGTGCTTCCTCACACGTCATCTGCCATAAAAGTCGTCGGTGCTCCATGGGTGGGCCGAAGCGTTGGGATAGCTGCGCTAAGCGATGAAAGGTATGAATTCCAACGCTGGTGGTCGAAGATCGCTTCGTCTCAAGCTTTAACCAATTCCGAGGGCTCCACTTTAAATATGTGCGGCTCGGAAGCAGACTGACGGAAAGTGGTTCGAAGATCCCCAAGTAGACTGTCATGTTCGTGGGAGTGGATTACCACTGGCTTATGGGAAGAGTGTCTGCGAGTGTTTCCTCCAAAGTAATCTGCGATAAAGGCCATCGGTGCTCCATGGGTGGGCCGAAGCGTTGGGATAGCTGCGCTAAGCGATGAAAGGTATGAATTCCAACGCTGGTGGTCGAAGATCACTTCGTCTGAAGCTTTAACCAATTCCGAGGGCTCCACTGTAAATATGTGCAGATCGGAAACAGACTGGCCGGAGGTGGTTCGAAGATCCCCAAGTAGACTGTAATGTTAGTGGGATTGGTTTGCGACTAGCTCATGCGAAGAATGTGTGCGAGTGCTTCCTCCCCCGTCATCTGCCATAGAGGTCGTCATTGCTCCATGGGTGGGCCGAAGCGGTGGGATAGCTGCGCTAAGCGATGTAAGGTATGAATTCCAGCGCTGGTGGTCGAAGGTCGCTTCGTCTGAAGCTTTAACCGATTCCGAGGGCTCCACTTTAAATATGCGCGGATCGGAAGCAGACTGACCGGAGGCGGTTCAAAGATCCCCAAGTAGATTGTCGTGCTCGTGGGATTGACTTGAAACTGGCTCATGGGAAAAGTGTCTGCGAGTGCTTCCTCCAACGCCATCTGCCATAGAGGTCGTCGGTGCTCCATGGGTGGGCCGAAGCGTTGGGATAGCTGCGCTAAGCGATGCAAGATATGAATTCCAACGCTGGTGGGCTAGAATTCTTGCTTTTAGAGCTTCAAGTATTTGCTGCCTTCCATGTGGATTTGTTTGGCAACTGCTACCTGCAGAGCTTTTATGGGCTCTTCTGGGTCGTTTCTTCGGGCTCTGGTTCGAGTGGAGTGGCATCCCTACTGGCAGAAACGCGAAATGGCTTTGTTCGTTGTGAGGTGCCAGTTGAAAACCATGCTGCAATTGCGGCTGGTGGGTCAGTGGCCCTGTAGCTGTCAACGTTGCCGGGTCAGTCGTTAGCACTGCCTGTGATGGAAACAGGGATTCCCTTCTACAAGAACGTACGGATGGAAAGTGATAGGTATGCAGTGGCTGTGCTTGCGGAAGGGGTTGGGAAAGGCTTGTCGGTGTAGGTCCTCGTGGCTGCTCCAAGCCAGCGTGCAGCTGTTCTGTATCTGCAGCATCCGGCGGATTTAGAGACTCCAGCGGATGAACGTCAAACTGAGGTTCAAAGTCGTAGTCATCCTCGATTGCTAGGCCTGGGGCCGCAAACCTTAGTTGCTCGGGACGCGTAACAGCTTCGGGAAATGTATGGGACGTTTCAGCCTGCTCGCCTACCATAACGTCGGCGCCTTGTTGGAAACCATGTGAAGGGGTTTGGCTGCTCAATTCCTTGCTTAGCTGGGCTGCCAGCCGCTGTACTTCAAAGTTCCCTCGGTGCTCTGCTGCAAGTATGGCAGTTGACGGAGGGTTCGCGGTAGCCTGTGCTCTGTGCGACGAGTTTTGCCAAGGTACTTTCCTGCCGGGAACAAACGCGCGCCAGGGAAAGGAGGACTCCGCAATACACCTTGGCTGGGCCGCTTGCGCGATCTCCGACAGGCGCTGGGATTCCGCTTGATCAGACTCTGAGCCGTACCCCTTCGTGCCAGATGGTTGCTCGTGGAGCGGATCCTGCGGCTGACTTCGCGCACTGGTGGCTGTGTGTTGGTGCAATTCTCGTGGCAAGTATTGACGCAGCATACCTTGAAAGTTAGTATGCCATAGCGTATCCTCGCCGTGTCCAAAAGACGTCGAAGGTAACGGGCCTGAACCTACCGCTGATGCGTGATGTTCAACGGACTGGGTTGTGGTTCCCAGAGATACTGCTTGCCGACGTGAACTTGAGGGGTGGCTTGCTGTCGGCTTCGGTGCTTGCTCACCCTTAGAAACTCCGCGTCCTGAACCTTGTATTATACCTGGCACTGAATGACCGGACTGTGGAGTTTCGAGTCTACTCTCAGGTACAAATAAGAAGTGCTCTCGAATCATGTCATTGTGGTGCGGTTGAAGTAACGTACGCTCGCTTGATAACCTTTGCATGCTTCCTTCGTGGTTAGATGGTAAGTTGTGCATTTCTGATGCTGCGTGGTTTATTACAGGTACATTTTCTTCCTTTGGTGGGCAGCCGTAGCCACGTGTCGAGAAACTAAGTTTTGAGTATTGGGACAACTCCTTTCCACTCAACAGTCGTTGGAGTAGGGATTGATATTTCGGCAACGGCCTAGAACCTGATGCACACTCCCTTTCAATTTCTGTGTTAAGCGATTGCTATTCGCTCCTTGCTGTATGCCGGTATCCTCAGCACCTTGCCTCTCACTGTTTAAACTTAGTCTGGATAAGCCCCTGACAGGGAACTCTAGATATTTTCTTGGCGTGTCTTATTGGACAACAGAGGGGCGGCGGAAAATTTGAGGCACTGCACTCCACACGCGAAAGAAAGCACTTGAGGGCTTGGCGGTTTGTTGCTCGTGAAGTGGTGGCTGCTCCGGAAATTCATTTAGGATTGAGCAAAGGGGCGTTCTTCTGGGGCTTCTACCACTGACAGGTTGACTGTTAGATGAACTGCGATGAGATGAACCATCTATAGACCTCATTACAGACGGGTATTCATGATTGGAGGGCACGGTGACTTTTTGAGCCACTTCTGTTTTGTGGCTTGCATTTCGCCTGCTTCTTTTCGGTCGTGGCTGTTCCGCGACGAGCTCAAAGCGCAGGTCTTGTACACAAACATGCTCCAAAAATTCAGGCATTCGAAATGCGTCTGCTTCTACATGCCAATCATCAAGACGATAATATGGGGATAGGAAAGCTTCCAGATTTGATCGCTGCCTATGTAACTGAGGCCGGTCAGCAAATGATGAACTTTGCGAAGATGAATTCGTAGTCACCATGTTATCAGGAGGTGGCGATGTTACGGAGTGAGGCAATGACACCGCTGCAACCTTTTGTCTCAAATCAAATGTTTCCGCTACCGTTGGGTTCTCGCGATCAAACGGCTCGCACATTTCTGCACACTCGGAGTTCCGTGAAATATGGCAGGTCATATCTTCAACGTGAGATTTCGATGACACCATATCCGTTGACGATGGGGCTTCGGTCGTATCCTGCGATGTCTGGTCGAGAGTGCAAGAGGAAGTGAGCGGAAGTACGTCCTCGGCTTTTCCATTTGGCGGTGGCGGAGGTTGAGACCCTGAAGTGCGTGTAGGTGCCGCCTCGTTTGTATTTTCTGATGGCCTCTCCAACATTGTCCCCAGTTCTTGTTTTGCAGTTTGTTCAGTCGGTGGCTCTGGTGTCTTCATGGTAGCACAGTTGATTGGGTGCTGCGGTGACTCTCTTATATCCTACGTCAGTTTTTCAGAGTTCGTTCCGGCCCTCTGGTTTATCGCATTACTCGCGTAACGTCCTATGCCGCTCTGTTCTACATAAACACTACCGCATTGGATGTTCTTCTCAGCTTCAGTTGCACATTTGTCGTCCGGAGTGCAGTTCATTTCCTCTTGGCGGCTTCTACCACCGTCCCCGTCGTTTAAGTCGGTTTAGTGGGAACCCCATAAATCTGGCTCTTCTTCCCCATTTTGGCTTGTCTATCGTACCACGGGTTGAGTGATAGCTCCCAAGTGCTGCACGGAATGGTTGTCACAATCATCGCTTGTAAAAGGCTCTTCGTTGGGCCCAACGACTTGCGCTTCGACAACACTGGGAGCTTCGCAAGACTCCGCAGCCAGCACAGTTTCACGTTCCACTTCCTCCCTCACAGATTCGGCTTGAATTCCTGTGGCCTCCGCGTTGATGGTAGACCGCTGTCGTTCATCTCCGCTGGAATCAGTACTAGAACGGGAGGCCGCTTTGGATGGGACGTTGCCCATTTTTCACTGAACGCTTAACGCGCACGCAAGCTCAGATTCTGGAAGGGCAGTGGAACGTAAGCTAGCGCGAAGAAACCAACAATGTCTGTACTTCGCAAAAATTTAGGACACTTATCACCTTCTGACGTCAGTTATGATACGGTTTAATTTCTTCGTCTTTCATTTTTTTCCAGCTTGCAGATTACTGTTATTATCAGGGCCTCCTTGCGCACATCCCACAATCTTAGTATTTAAATCCACTCAGTTGTAGACTACTCAAGTATGACTCTGCGGTTGCCTGGCTCGTCGTCAGTTATCAGGCGACCGAGTTAGAAAGCACAACTGCCTGTTCCGACAGAAAGGTGAAACACGTGCTTTCGGCAGTAAAGAATAAAAAAATGGTTCCGCATTTCAACATTCCTGGTATGAAATGGCTTCTTCTAAACAACGCGTGCGGGTTACCCTAATGTTTAATAACTAAAATTTAAACATTCCACAATTCCACCACGTACAAAACCGAGGGGCACCGCGTATTAAGAAATTTGCTCGGCCCCTTAACTATGCTTAAGCCCTTTGAAGCCGAAAGCCTGACAATACCTATTAAAACCTTTTTACTGCTACATTGTACCGTCTTCACTCGTGTAATGATCACACTGTTTTTTCAAAAATATGACGAAAATTGAGGGGTGCGTTCATTAGGCGGGATAAATTTTTCGCGGAAAACGTTTCAGCGCAGAAAACCCACGCAAGTTGCAGGTCAAACTTGTTACGATACGTTTCATGAACATAATAAACATAACAAATAAAACATTAATAAACACTCCACGGATCACCGCCAGCCGCGTTACACAGTGACGCAAAATGCAGTGTTTTTTATAAATCACAGAACGCGCCGGAACCAGTTTTCTGTGAGGTGAGGAAAGGTCGACCAATAAGTGGCGGCTGCTGTCACAGTGCGGGACATCAAAACAGACACGGCTGCCGACGCAGCAAGCTGAGAGAGTTTTGAATTCGTTGTCTTGTGAGAACATTATGTGTATTTAGTAAGATTGATTGATTGATTGATTGTGGAGGTTTAACGCGGCGACGCAACTCAGGCGATGAGGCGCGCCGAAGTGGAGGGCTGCGGATTAATTTTGACCACCTGGGGATCTTTAACGTGCGCCGAAATCTCGTACACACGGGCGTTTTTGCTTTTCGCCTCCATCAGAAAAGCGGCCGCCGCGGCCAGGAAACGAACCCGCGACCTCGTGCTCAGCAGCACAACACCTTAGCCACTGAGCCACCGCGGCGGGTGTATTTAGTAAGAGTTTCTTCCGCACCAATAATGTGCTCCTATCGAAAAGTCTGAGGCAATAACGTAGCCATGTCCGCTTTAAAAGACGAGGAAACATAGGTAAGCATGACCACCATCAACTAGGCTTAACACACATACGACATATTACTGCGGCAACTCCAGGGTACAATCATTGCATGGGAAATAAAAAAAAGTCTTATTTGGAGGACGAACTTCAGGGGCGCGATCATTACGCGAGTAAATTCGGTATTTGCGTATTTTTCTTCGAGCTTGTTTATTTGCTCTTTGGAGCGAAATACTTCGACCGGCTCATTTTTTGGTTGCTTGGAGCCGTAACAACAATGGCACGTACCCACTCTGGGGGATTGGCCAAGTCAGATTGTGGCCTCATTTCTGAAGAAGCTTGAGAAATAAAACTAAGTGAAACTCGAAGTAAGAAAATTAGGGGAAAGAGATGGTCCCCATTTGAGAGCCTAACAAAAGAAAAAATCAATACTGCTGTAACAAGAGTTATCTTAACGTTCCGAAAAAAGTAATGTTGGCTGATGCATTTGACTAACAAGGTCAGCAATTTGATTCGGCAATAAAATAGTGAAGAACGAGACAAATATCCACGTCAGACAAACAAAGCCCAATGCCCCAAATGATAATAAATTAGGCATCCACCAGGCAAGGGCCAGGCGACGGAGGGGAACCTCAGGTAGTGATTTCGGAAGGAGGATAACCGCCGCAAGACAACACGAAATGGTCAATTGTTTCCTTCTCTAAGCAGAAGCCGCACATGGCCGATGGCGCTATGCGTGCGTGGTGCAGGTTAAAATTCAAATTACGTACACAGCCTGACCATCTGAAAAATTCAAATTATCAACAACCGCTTATCCTGTCTGACGATCCCATGTTTTCTGTCAAACGCCTTTTTAAATAATTACCGGAAGTGAAACTTTGGACCTAATTTCATACCATGCATAATCACAAACTGGGCTTCTACCCAAGCCATCGACTTATTTTACACTCGTTATTGCTAACCGCGTGTAGTGTTTACGTCTTTATCTGTCATAAATAACAAAAGTTATGCGCTCTTGGTAAAAGTTGGCCTTTCGCCATTAACGTCCAACCATCATCCTCAACAATCCAGGTAATGCGCTGACGGTGTGCACTTGTATTACTCACGTGAAATACCGTTCACGTGTCATGCGGGACGCACTTTTCTGCACCTGTAAAGTTTGCTATTCGCAGTTTTGTAACTGTTGCGACTCCGGAACATTATTTCCTCAAATATTCCTATTCCTTGAGTATCCCCTGCCTGGGTATCTTCCCCGAAAAAAGAAGGCACGACCACGGCAACCTTCGTTCCGACCATAGCAACATGTGGAGATAAGGCAGTCGAATAGTAGCATGGTTTAGGTCAAAATCGTCCATCAAAATACGCTGCAACAGACCCCAGAAAAACAGCATACCTTAAATCAATAAAATAAAGCTCTATTGTTTAGGGCTTCCTGCAATACCCACTATTAATTTTCCAAGTCGCAAAGACGGCGTTTCTTTGGTCGTATTTTCAGTTGAAGAGTTGACAAGTGGCGGAAGTGTTCCCTATGACCTTTTCTTTTTAATTGTGCTTCATAATCATTGGCAAGCTATGATGATAAACCGTCATGTTGAGTATGCGCGCTCATCGAAAAGCGTATTTCAAGAGGAGACTGCCCACGTGCGCAGTGTCTATGCACATTCAGCGGATGCCCTTCACTGGTTTTAGTGCTTCGATTGCTGCCTGTCAATGCCTGACCTTATGTGATTTATTGTGATGTTATGATTTCGTTGTAGCTGTGGTTTCGATGTAGTATATTTGTTTTCTATCTTGTGGCGTTTGATTAGCGACAGAAGTTGACGCCCCTTTGGCTGCGGTTAGTCGAGTGGCATTTGCTTTCAATGTAGTAACAAAAATGCGGATATAGGGCAGTGGCAGTGCATTGGGCTAGTGTTGTGGACATCCGGGTTCAAATAGCATGGCACCACACCTGCCCTCAGTATCATATTTTTTTATAGGAGAAGTACTTAAACAACAGAACAATAATTAGTTTTTTTTAGAATGCCACATTTGGGCTTTTGCCTTAACAACGGTGTTGAGGATGACACATGAGCAGGAGTTTACGTGATTTCTTGCTAATTACTTACATTTTGTCCTTGCTAATGGTCCTGAACTTAAAAATACCAATTTTAGCAATGGGGTAGATTACTCGGCACAAGTCCGCAACGCGAGCAAGCACCTTCTCGCGTTTGATTAAGAAAAATTTGGTCCTTTCCTTCTACGGTACAAAACATTGTTTATAGGCTCTAAACGCTACGTTTTTGACGATACAACTGGAACTGTCGATGAAAAATCGTTGCAACCCCCTTCCCACCCAATATCGTTAAATGGTTCCAGTAATGCCTCGTTCTTCTCCAGTTCGCCTCCTTGCGAGGCGGGCGTTGGTGACCCTTGGAGTTCCTGCCAGCCCTGCGCTGCGTTTAGTGCCGCGCTGCGGCTGTGATGAAGGCGACGACCCGTTGAGACGAAACGAAAACTTGTATTTACACTTTTTACAGTTGGTTACAAAGAGGATACATTGAGGCCGTTGGTCGCTATGTGCCCGCGGCACCCCGTCAGAGACGAGCCACAACTCAACCCGGTCTGTCCGATGAGCGCATGCTTGCAATCGAAGAAACCTCGCATCCGGGGGAGGAGGTCGCGTTCGCTCCGACCGCGTTCCCACGCACCTGCAAGTTGCGGGCCCCTCGTCCAAGGGCGCGCAACCATACGCGCCACTCAAACCAAATGCACGTGCACAACGATATCCGACGCCTCAACCTAGCGCTAGCTTCGGCCCGGCCGCACACTGCATCCGCCGCGCGAAATACGAAGCGCGGTCATCCACCCAGCAGCTCCCTCGACTGCCTCCATCTGGCACGCAAGGCCGAAACACGGCGCTCCAGGGGGGGGGGGGGGGGGGGGGGGCTCTACGCCCGCGAGGCCATTGCCCTGTTGCCTGCCTGGGCATGAAATTAGGGCAATAATGACGGGATCACCCGACCCTTACAGTTCCGTTCTTGGTCACAAAGCTGATCTCTGTCTTTCTGTTATAATTTAAAAATTCGCAGCTTTCTTTCTAAACGCGACCACGTGTCGAACCTTGTACCTTTATCCAGTAGCAGGTTACTTACATTACACTAACCGAAACGTGGTTGACTTCTGACGTCACCGACGGCGAAGTTTTGACCGACTTGCCCTACTTTAATATCTTTAGAAAGGATCGTCCCGGCACACATGGCAGGGGCGTTCTCATTGCTGTCAACAAACACCTGTCATGCTCTGCTATAAAAATAGCCTCTGCCCTCCAAATCGTATGGTTGATCTGTCGTTCCGCACCACAGTCGATGCTCTTAGGGGGTTGTTACAGGCCCTCTAAAAGCAGTCAAGATTTCTCTCGCGAACTTAAGAGTATTTTAACCAAACTTTCCAACAAATATCCAAATGCTTGCGTCCTTCTCTTTGGGAACTATAATTTTCCGAGCACTGATAGGACGAACCTCGCCTCGTGAACAGCCAGCGCAAAAGAAGCTAATGAATTTCTTGACGTCTTCCTAATTTTTAATCTCACTCAGCTAATATCCCAACCTACACGAGACACTTCCGATACCGCCAATATTATTGACTTAATCTTAACAACAGATCCAGGCAGCCTGTCTTCTATGACATATCTAAATGAAGTAAGGGATCACAAAGTCATTCACGCTAATTTTGCCTTTGTTCCTGAAATACGTCAAGATTGCAGTAAAACAATTCGACTGTATGATAAGGTGAACTATGAGGCCATCATTCGTAAACTTGATGCCTTTCTTCCGTCGTTTCAGGGCGGTTTTTGGGATCGATCTATTAACGAACACTGGTTACTCTTCAAAAACAAAATGAACCAATTAGCTGATGAATTCCTCCATAAGATTACTTTCCGTCCCACCCGCCAAAAACCCTGGTTTACGAAGTCATTTAAAACACTTGATAACAAAAAGAAACGCCTTTTTCGTGTCGCGAAGACTAGAAACAGTGTTTGCGCATGGGAAAAATAGAATGTCGCAGAAAAAGGATATTTAAGAGAAGTGCGCAACGCCAAGTACTCATTATTTCATACTGAGCTACCTAAAATCCTCGCTGATTCACCCAAACCTTTTTGGTTAATTTCAAACCCAAATGACAACCCCCTGGTACCCTTACTATTCAGTCTAGTCAAGAAGCAAGTAGTTCAGAAAGTGCCAATATGTTTATTGTAGCTTTTCATTCGGTCTTTACGAACGAACCTAACCGTACTGAAACGGAACTGTTCTGGGTTCGTCTGCCTGAAATGCCACCTGAAATGCCTGAAAAGCATAAGCTTTTCTGGTATACTGTCCTTGATTGAAAAAATGAAATTGTCATCGTCTACTGTTACAGACGAAATAAATACCAACCTCTTAAAAAACCGAAAGAACATATCTGCTGAATTTTTAGAATTGCTCCTTTCTCAATCCTTGAACTCAGGAATTCTGTCTTACGACTGGAAGTGTGGGAAGGTCATTCTACTTCACAAATCAGGTAACAGAGACTGTCCGCTAAATTACCGCCACATATCACTAACCAGTATGTTGTGCAAATTCATGGAACAAATCATATACTCTTAGATCATGTAGTTCCTTGATTCCAACAGCTTTTTTAATCGCTCACCAGATGGAGTTCGAAAAGGCCTTTCATGCGAAACACAACTAGCCCTTTTTCTTCATTACCTGCATACTAACATCGACACTTACCTACACATAGATGCTCTCTTTCTTGACTTCACCAAGGCGTTTGATAAAGTACGCCACAAGCGCCCAATAATGAAGCTTTCGCTACTGAATTTGCCACCTAACGTTCTAAACCCGATTGCCTAGTTTCGTACTAACCGCTCTCAATTTGTTTCCCTTAACAATGCCCAGTATAACTCGCTTCCTTTAACGTCCGGTGTGCCGCAGGTGTCTGTCCTCGGCCCGCTTTTATTCCCAATATATATCAACGACTTGCCTAAGAATTTACCATGCAACAAACGCATGTTTGCTGACGACTGTGTTATCTACCGCAAAATAACGCAAAATGTACGCTGGGGACCTTCAGCTACCGGAGAAGAAGCTGGGCAGCGTGGGGACCCCGCAAGCGTCGGTCACTTCGCCGCTGCTGTTTAACCTGGGGATGATCAGAGTGGCTGAACGGCTCTTGCGCATCAGTGGGGTCAGGCACACCATCTACGCCGACGATATCACGCTCTGGGTGAAGGGAGGTAGCGACGCCTACATTGAAGACACGCTACAGGCGGCGGTGGACGACATCGAGGAGCAACTGGACGGCTCATGGCTGGTGTGTTCACCGAGCAATTCAAAGTTGCTAGTGGTGCCACCGAAGGGAGTGAGAAAGAAGAAGCGAGACCCGAGAAGGCCACACTCGGGCTTTTCGACTGTGCAAGCACGGAGAAGCTCCTGTCACTGGGGATGCACAACACTCTCGAGGAGATTGCAGAAGCCCAGAGAACGGCCCGGCTAGAGCGGCTCTCGGGCACGAGAACCAGCCGGCAGGTGCTCCGTAACATAGGACTGGAGCCGAGGATAGCGGACGAGGAGATTGTGGAAGGAGCGGAGGTACCAGAGTGTGTGCGGAGACACGTGCAAGTCTTCCCGATAACCATGAACGTAAATCCTCAGTACAACATGGAGCGGTGGGCGGCAATGGCCAGGGCCTTGATCGACCTCCATGCAAGAGACAGCGGTGCCGTATATGTGGACGCGCAGAATATCAGGACAGAAGGGGAGCTTTCGCTGCGGCAGTGGTCAGTGCGGTCACCGGCAAGACGAAGGCGGCGGCGAGCGTGGGGACACGGTCGGCGCATCAGGCCGAGGAGGTAGGCATCGCCCTGGCCCTCACCCACCCCGGATGCACGACCGTGCTGACCGCGGTGCGCAACTACACCAGAGGCAGTGTGTGCGTAGCAGCAGTGCGGGTGCTGCGCGCAGAGAACCCAACGGACAGAGCGGTGACAATCAAGTGGTTCCCGGCCCACATGGGAAGGGACGTGTCAGCCCAGCGCAACGCAAACCACAACGAGACCGCGCGAGGTTTCACATACCGCCTCGCCCAACCGGCCGACTCGACGAAGGAGTGGTGGTGCGAAGCCAAAGACAGGATGACGGAATATAGTGAAGTGTTGAACTGGTATAGACTAGGGCGCAGGACTATGCCCCCGCCTCACCCGGGCCTGACCCGAAGCGAGGCAGTGACGTTCCGGCAACTACAGATTGGGCCGCTACCCACGCCGGTGCTCATGAAACACGTGTGCTCTAGCGTATATGTGAGTGTCTTGTGTCGCGTGTGTGCATCGGAAAGGGCTACTGCGGCCAACATTTTGTGGGACTGTGAACAAAATCCGAGGGAGGCACGGACAGTGACGACGATGCCGCCGTGGCTTACGGCCGCTGTGGGAAGCGTCCAACGGGAACAACAGACACGGGCCGTCCAGTGGATTTCGGCTGCCCTCGAAAAGCAGCACCCGAGCGAAGGTCCAGGTGCTCGCTACCACCACAGCACAGGGGCAGGTGCGGGTGCCAGAAGAAGGCGGGAGTAGCGAGGGCTGCTCGCCGAGTAAAGGACACCATGCCGAGATGATGTGTGGCCGCATCGCGATTACCCTCCCCTCGTGGGGCTAGGATAGTCGTCCGCCGGATAATCAAATAAAGTCTTTTCACTCACTCACTCACTTTCCACTGGGTTCATTATATAAAATAGTTTCAACTGTGTCTTACTCTGCGAAAAAAATATTGCAGTATGTCTGAAACACCGTATCATCATACTTTTATTAAAACGATCTAATCACGCTGCCTTATTGGTGTGCCGTGTAAGCTAATGTAATTCATCCTTCGTGGAACCCCTTTCGCCGTCGCATCATAAATAACTATTGTGCCGTACACTGCTAAGGCCTGTTGTCGTCGTCACTGCCAAATCAACCTGGCCGGGTATGTTAGGTCGTCGGCCCCTATGACGAAGTTTGATGAATTGTTTGAGACGGCATGCAGGTAACATGATTTTCACGCAGTTTTCCGTCGTGGTGATATAAGGGTGTCGCGTTTTTGCACACTGAGCCGACTGATTCATGAGTTGTGTTCATGTAATTTTTTTCGGAGTTTTGTGGAATGGAGCTACAGCGGAGCTCTTAGGCATGCCGTAGTGCAGTACTACAGAATTAGTTACAGCATGTTGGAATCATTAGCATAGTGTAACTTTGTGATGAAAAATAACGAGTGCCATATTTGTGGATAGAACAGCAATTTATAGGCGCAACGCATAGCCCCATGAACAGTCCTTCCGCAATCACTGTGTGCTTTATTTTTTCTCACACCTTTTACATCGTATCGCTTCTCCAACGAAATCTCGCAGTCCTATGTTCTCCCCTCGCTCTTCAAGTTTCGAACTTGAGGCACCCTAAATGTGTGCAGTGTACCCGGTAAAGTGTCTTCTCAGGAATACAGAACCATACCTTCGTAAATCAGACATAGATTGCGTGAAAACTACAGTTCTGATTCCTTCCCATCTTCAAGTATAGTAAAGAATGGAACTCAAGCTACGCACTTCAACCTGCCGAATGCGTATCCTACGGCCACAGAGTGCGTGGAGTGTCTATACTCTTTCAAAAGAGCAATACGCTTAGGAATAAACACGCACTCTACTTTAAAACATTTATTTGTGCCTACCTTCTGTTTACACCAGTGTGGGAGTTCTCTGGAAGCGTGACATGTACAGTAACAACTCGTTACTGGAATTCGCATATCAGGAAAAATCTTCCGCGGCAACAAACTATTTCCTATACGTCCCATGTATTTGATGCCCTTTATTTCGAAGTGTTTTTGGGTCAAACTGCCGATATCAGTGAATCTTGAGTGAAAGTGGAACGAAAATTTCGCAGCCACGGAACGTTTCACAAGATTTGCACGATGCTGCCGCAACTAAGTCCCTCGATTTTTTCTCATTTAGCCGCGCCTACCACAGAGCCGATGTTTTCCCCGAACGTGAAGTCTGAGCCTACAGAGGCATATCAACTTCGTCTAGAAGCCCTGTGGCACATCACGTGACGGTAGAAACATGCGCAGAGGTGCTGTGTACTAGAAGACAGAGGTGTGTCATGCGGAGAAAAACCCCATGGAGAGCAGCGGCCTATGCAAGATCGGCTCATGTAATTCATCAAGTAGCAGAGGACTCCTTACAAGGCCCGAGTGCGACTGCAACGCAGACCAACCTTACACAGTTCTTTTCTGCTATGTAAAATTGCAGTGCCACCCAACCTAGCCGGTGAATGTCTCTTGTATGTTTTTTTTTTCCTCTTTTAAAGCTTTCTGAAAAGCAAGATTGAAGCTTGTGTTCAAGAGCTGGTAAGTAGTAGCGCCTTTTCTGCAAAAAACTTGATATGAAAATTTGCGCAAGTTTGGTTACCTAGAAAATCCGTTTATCTCTGAATATTTCCCGGTTTTTTCTACTTCGAGTTAACGAGGTATTAATGTATATAAAACAAGGTGTATCGAAGGGATGTATTATGAAATGCTAAGGTTAGGAGAGTCCCCCAAGACGAAAGTTGGGATATAAAAACCAGTCGCTCCTCCTAACTCAAATTCGTAATGTTTGGTCGAAACTTGTCGAAAGGCATAAAGTTGTAACTGCACTCGTACTGATCGCTTCTATGACTTCGAAGCAGCTGTTAGAACTGAGGTTCGCTATTCTTACCAAAGATGAAAGGGTACCGCGGTACAAACAGGCGCTTTAAGAAATTATTGTTTGTTTCGTGCATGCAGTTTTTCTGCATTGCACGTTGTCAACCAGAAAAAAGTGCGTTATGCAGGGGCCCTATACTAATACTTGCTGGTACGTGAGTAGTAGTGAGTTTACGGTGACTAGAACTGTTTCTAACAACCTTGTCCGAGCCTGCCCTGTTCGTTGCTGTGCGATTAAGTCTTGCCATTTTGCCCGCGTCGTACTGCGTC
>NW_027526455.1:44366-86866 GCF_048455015.1 Haemaphysalis longicornis
GCTCTCGCCTACAGTCCTCATTCCACCATGGCCTCCTCTGAATGCGCCGGGCATCAGAGGCGTGGGGAATGGACTTTTCAGTGGCGTCGAGGATGTGCGCCGTGAGGAGTTGGGCAGCTTCTTCAACATGTAGGTGTTCTATGCTTGTGTGGTGTAATTTGGACGTCTCTGTAAATGTAAATGTATTCCAGTTAGCTCTTGCTTCATTGAACCTGTTTTGGGAAGATGGACTGCATGGGCCTTTACCTATATATGTTAGTGAGGTGGGGAAGTGGTCACTACCATATGGGTTCGGGCCCACGCCCCACTCAAGACACGGAAAGAGAACTGAGGAAACAATAGCCAAGTCAAAATGTGAGTATGTGTTGTGTCCTAAGTTATAGTATGTAGGCTGTTTTTTGTTGAAGAGGAATGCTGAAGACGTAAGGAATTTCTCTATCACGCGACCTCGGGCAAAATTTCTGGCGGAGCCCCAAAGTGAATAGTGAGCGTTAAGGTCACCTGTTAGGATGTATGGTTCGGGCAACTGATCGACCAGCGCCTAGAATTCAGAGCTCGAAAGTGCAAGATCAGGAGGAATGTGTATGGAACATACCGTTATTAATCAATTAAATATTATTGTTCGAATTGGTACAGCCTCAAGGATAGTGTTCAGAGTGACAAGGGGGCATGCTAAGGATTGCCGGGCGATTATGGCCACACTCTCAGAAGCGTGTGTCTAGCCATCCCTGTCCTTTCTGTATACCACATAACTATTCAAGAAATTTGTGTTTGTAATTCAGATGTGTTTCCTGAACACACATTACACTAGGCTGATTAGCATGCAGGATCTCGCACACGTCGTCAAGATTATTACGAAGGCCTCTGCAGTTCCAGTGAACAATATTTTCTCTTCCCATTATTATGTGTTAGAGCTACTGGAATATGACTATTTATGTAAGGCCTTTCGGGGCTTGAACTTTTGGGAGGTTTTTTTACCTTCTCTGAAGTTTTGATGGAGGGACCCGCTCCTTCCACTGCGAAAGAGACAGGAAAGGTCGTACATCTATCTCATCCTCAAATTTGGAAGGGTTACCCGGCGTAACGGACCCCCCCGAACTTGGCACTCTTTGCGGTTCCCTTCGTTTTGGCCGCGACCACCGAAGGCGTCAAGAGCTCCCCGGGTGGCACAGGCGGTGCGGTGAAGGTGGGAACTGCAGCGGTTTCCTCCATATCCATCTCCTCCGGGCCCTCGCGTGTGCTCGGGCCGGTGCAGAGGAGGAAACAGTGGTTGCAACAGCAACACAAACAGCCGTGGTTGCCACCACAGCAGCTGCTGGCTCAGCGAGCGGTGCGGAGGCGGGTTGGGCTGCAAGAGGCAACGCAAGGGGGGTGGGGGCGGGACCAGGTCCGACTCTCGGTATTGGGTTCCCGCCGAAACCAGACGCCGCTCCGCCCCCGGCGAGCTGCGTCGGCGTACCTCCACACGGTAAAAGAGGCGAACCTCTTTCGCGCCTCTGGGATGGTGATGTTTCCGCTGACTTTCATGGCAATGATCTGTTTTTACTGCTTGAACGTTTCACAGCTCCTGGAATAAGCAGCGTGTGGTCCCTGGAAGTTCGCACAGGTGAAGTTCTCGGATTTACAATAATCGGTCAGATTATCATGTGCTGCATATTTTGTGCACGCCAGTTTACCACAACAAGAGGTTGTGCCGTGCACAAAGCGCTGACACTTGAAGCAGCGGCGTGGGTTCGGCACGTAGGTTCGGATTGGACATCTCAAGAAACCTGCATTGACCGTCTCAGGAAGGTTTGAGCGGTCAAGTGTCAAGATCACGTGCTTGGTTGGAATTACTTCATCATTTCGGCGTATGGGAACTCGCCTCACTGCTGTCAAGACCTGATCTCAGACCCGGTTTCTACCCTTCACCATACCACACATCGCCACGGTTAGATCCAGCTTATGTTTGGGGGCTCGGGGTCCGCGGTGTCGCCAACACTGTCACCAAGATTACTCAAGGTGCGCCGTGCGGGGCGTCAGTAACTTTTCGAGATCCATGCTGTGTAAGCTAACGTTACAGGTGCACTCGAGGCTTACTGACTTCTTTCAGCGGATGTTAGTTAAGAATGCCGCCAGGCTTTCTTACAGGCGCCTGTATGTGGTGTGTATTTCCACTTCGTCTTCGTCTGCTTAGCGCCCCTTTTGTTCTTTCCAATAAGCATGAACCAACTAGCGCAACAAATTTTGCAAAATGCCCTTTTTGCCATGAATAGGCCGAGACTTGGGTGTGAATAGCACGATTGTGAGACTCATAGGTGCACACATAAACATTTCTTTATGCGTAATTGCCGAGAAGACAGAGACGACAGTTAGCAGGAACCGGCCAAGAAAGAAAACAAGATTAAGGTACAATCGCTAACGCGGCAAAAGGATAAGAGGAAACTTCTTGTGATGGAGAGACAGGAAATGTCCTACGGAGTTCCGTCCGCAGTCCCACTAAGTCTTGTCGCGTCAACTTGTACTGGGTCACCTAGGAGATCACGGCTGTGATGGCTTCATAATGGTTCTACGAAATGTGGTGTCCAAACAAGGGACATCCCGCAGGCATAGGAGACCGTGCACATGGGTAACGTCTCGATGGCTTAGCGGCTGATGTGAGCCGGTGTTACACCTCCAGATGAACACAAAGCCATGCTCTCTCACCCAGCGCATCATCAGCTCCAGGCCCGGGACCTCGACGAGTTCACAGGACCAGCAGCGAACGGCTCTCAGGAACAGCAGCGGTCACAGGGTCGCCCTCTCTACCCGACAGCGCCAAACACGTCCACTGATCGGCTTTTTCATTCGATTGCCTGCGTACTCCGGTGTCCTCGCCTTCACAGTCCACTGACAACTTATCAGCGGACTCGCTCCAGTGTCTCAGAGGCTATGGCGTTGTGCCGGTTTACGGCCGCTCAATGGAAACAAGTCTGTTTCCTCCGAGCGGCCGTGTGCTGGTGTGCCCAAGGACGACCGTTTGATCCCACCCGCGAAGGCTGCTTTTCCGGTTGAGGTGAAATACAAAAACGCCCAAATACCAAAACGCATGGTGACAATCCCCAGGTGGTCAAACTTAGTTCGGCGACGTCCACAATGGCACGCCTCTAATCCCATATGTAACTTATGCGCGTTAAACCCCACGTCAAATTAATGGGCATGCAGCCGATGTTTGCCACTGCCACGTGTCCCCTGCTCCGGCAGCACCGACTGCCCACTATGCATGACGTCATCGCTTAATAAAGGGACAGAGAAGTGAATTTGTCAAGCCCCCGTTTTTTTTGCACTCCGTAGACCGGCTCAAATTAACACACTTTTCATGGTTTATCCGGTTGATAAGTCAGTAATTATTTTATAAAGCGCGAAAGACGAAAAACTACCATGCGCGGTCTGTGGTGGCCACACCAACTAAAGGGTGTGGCGACAGGAGGAGAAGCACCTTCATTGACGATGTCCAATGTTAGCATTCGTAGAAGTTTCGGTTTCCGTTCTGTAAAATAACATGCTTGACATCCCAGGGCATCGTTGGATGGGCATTCTTGATATCTTAGTAATCATCGTACCACGCTTGTGCCGTGTTGTCGGCTGTAAAATGTATAAGATAAGCCTCCCAGGACGGTTTGGAATCGTAGCAATCACTAGCCGAGGCCTACGCAGTGGATGAGCGCCGTCCGCGTCACCACAGACGCTCACATGCCATGCGCTTTTTCCCCACATTTGGAGCTTGCCGCACTCATGCCTGTATTGTAAAAAGCGTGTTCGCACCAGGCCAAGGGTCTGTTGACTCTGTCCTGTGCCCACTGCCCGCAAACAGTCAGTGCTTATGGCAACAGCTAGCCAACGAGAGTTCGCTAGCGCGACAGTGTCAGCCTGCGTGCGTTGTGTAAACTAGTTGGTGGAGAAGTGAACGCTACGGCCTAAAAATGGTGAACTCAATATAGGAAACATCGGCCAGAAACGGAAAAGTGAACTTACAATTCGAACTTGTGACTTGCAAAATAACATAACTTGCACTCCAGACTACGCGGCCACAAGCTAGTTTTTTTCTTTAACGGATGGAAATCTTAGAAAAAAATCAGACAAGACAATGACAATAAAATATAAACACTAAAGACAGCAAAGGGTAAGCACGTGAGTATAACAAAGGTCGGCACCAATTTGAAACTCAGGCAAGCAAACGCACGCATCGAAAAGATGCAGCCACTCCAGTGGATCACTTTGCGCAACATAAATGCTCCGTACAAACGCCGCCTATTCCCGAAAAGTGCACTTGGTCGGCCTAGGTGGTTCAGCATGCCGATCAGTCATGCGGCACTTTTACAAGCTAAACAATCCTAGGAGCAGAAAAACGTCATATGGCACCCGATTAACGTCCTCAAATGGGAAGAAGCGAATGGTGTGGGTGGTAATTTCAATGTCCTTTTTTATTGTCCGTTGCAAAACGTCCAACAAAAACACCGCTTCACGGCAGAGCACAAAACAATGGTCAATAGTCTCTGGCTGGTTGCACAAGCGGCAATTGTCTGACCAAGGGATCGACATTCCTTTTTCGCGCAGCCATGTTTTAACTGGAAGGGTTTGCGAATGAAGCTTTAAGAGAAACCTTTTGCATTTGGCGGCACGCACATAGGCTCGAAACGGTCTAAAACATTATTCTTATCGTCCCGCAAGTATGGCTGGTGATAAAGAGGCACGGGAAATAGATTAAATATGAAGTGTTCGTCATAGCCGTCCTTGAAAGACTAAACAGGTACTCCAGAGAAAACCGCGCAGTAAGGAAATGAAAAGTACCCACAACTTCTTTTAGAAAACCCCATGGCGGCTTCTTGTTCACCTCACCCGTAGAAACAAGGAGAAATGGTAAATGGTAACTTATGCGCTCTTGAAGCTGAGTACGTAAATGTGGATGCTCCGCCAACTTCTAGAAGAAAAACTGAGACACAAGTTGGTGAGCAAACAAGTGTGTTCCCAACACCCCAGACCATAAAGGAAGAAACAAATTATACCTGCGCATTGGCTGACATTCAGATCCCCACACAAAGGTAGCAAATACTCTGTGTAGAGGCTGGACTTTGGCCCGCGCACAGTGCAGTACCTTAAGCACATAAACAAGCTTTGCTACCAAGAAGACATTGCAGACTTGCGCACGGGCAAATACAGAAAGTTCTCGCCCCATCCACGCCTGCGAGGCGCGCTTGACATGCGTGAGTGCTGAAGACCAGCGTGGTCCTGACTTCCTTATTTAGTGCCAAGGCATGCCAAGGTACTCAAGCGGCGTGTTGTCCCATTAATCAGCTGCAAATTAGGAAGGTTTGGGTTCCCACTGGCCAAACCAAAAACCCCTTAATTTTCTCCGTATTCATGGCCGCACCAGATACGTCACAAAACACCTTAGTCAATGTATGGGCTTCGTGAACACTACGCTTGTTAGCACAAAAAAAGGCAATGCCATCAGCATATGCAAGAACTTTAACTTCCCATCACGATAAGGGAAAACCACGTACTCTTTGGCTTTATTGTATGCTAAGGCAAAGAGGCTCTATGTACAGTGCAAACAGTAGAGGCGATATAGGACAGCCCTGTCTAACAAACGACCTGATCTGAACTGGCTTTGAGAGAGTGCGATTGACGACAAGTTGTACAATTCTTGTAGCGAAGCTGAATGCCTCGATACGGCACATCACCCACACTAGCCGTTTCCAAAGTGCAAATAAAAAATAGTGAGACACCCGATAAAAAGCTTTCACAAAGTCAATTTGGATAAGGGCCACCTATTCAACCGAATCAGACACGCATTCTAATATAGAACGAGCAATATGTATATTCGTTGGAATATTTCTGTTCCGAATACCGCACGTTTGGTGATATCCAACCAAAGTAGAAATTACCTGTTGAAGACGGTTAGATAAAACTTCGGCGAATATTTTATAGTCAACACTGCAGAGGGAGATTTGCCGATAGCCCTCTACAGATCTCAGCTTGTGTTCAAGCGCTGCCAGCGTTGGAAATATCAGGTATTTAATGTGTAACCAGTTTACACTTTTATTTAGTTTTGGCATTTCAAGAAGCTTATGTGACTATTTGTCGTATAGCGCTCGTGCAGTAAGCATCCCCAAAATTTTCACAATATCTCACGTCTAGCAATTACATTTCTTAGACGGAAAAGCGTTCGCAGATGTGTGGTCGTGCTGCTGACCGCTGTGCGCGTTCTCCCAGCGCAAAAAAGTCCTTCGTGATCGCGAGGTTTACGCTAAACGGTAAAAAGACCAGTTGATTTTATTTCCTTATTACCTATATTGTCTTCGCTGACTCTTCTCCAACCTTCAAGTGGCATTACATTTTCCTACTAACGTACCAGTCAGCGATGCATCGCATGTGCGCTTGTGTAAGCGCTTGTGTGAAGCGACCTTCACGTGGAGCTAGATACCGTGTACAAACTAACAAAGTAAAGAAAGGCACATTCTTCCATTCACAAACGTGTCATGGCTTCGTTTCAACTGAGCGAACGAATTGTCGCGACCCGTCGGGGGCCGGCGGACTAAACTATGGGCCGACTGACTCTGACGGAAGGTCGGAGAGCCTTGCTCAGTCAAGCCAAGTCATCTCTTCCTGACGTCACACAAAAACGCCAAAGAAAATGGGCGAGGACGCAGAGAGGAGGACAGCATTTTGGAATTGATTTTTCTACTAAACAAATTCACGTAAACGCGCTCAGAGTGGTCGAAACTTGGCCTACGAACTCCGGTCTACAATTCGCGCTAGTAATCCCGCAATGATTACAAATCACTTCAGTGTCCCTTTAAACTGTTTTTTTAGTAGCTCGCAACCCCTTACTTCTACTAAGTCCTCTAAAACTTGGTTTTCTACGTATGCTTACCGGGCTGCTTTGGAATGAAGAGTTGTCTATGTACCCAGGATCGCAAGGTTTTTCTTTCGCCTAGCCATCTAAGCTTCGCTCTAAAATTTACTAGTCAAATTTTTCCGTGAATATCTTGCCCTCAAGCCATGCTTCCAGCTTCAAAAAAGACAACTCCTGCAACAGGCAGGTTCCAATATCGAAAAACTGGTGGACTCCCAAGACAAAAGAATGCCCGAAAGGCATGGTGCATCACATGACGCGAATATCGGGAAGCGGAGAGGTTTAGTGTATTTTGCCTTAGAAATGGGTGAGCACCTGCAGAAGCGTAAATCTACGTGCCTGCACAAGCCCGTCACAAATCCCAGGTAAACGCAACTGACTGGCTTCCTGCTGAGAATGAGGGACCTACTGAGACCTTTTATGGTGCCGTGAAAGATGAGGTGGGCAGGATGGTAGTTACCTTTAAATTATGTGTCCTCAATGTGCACAACAAAATACAGGAACGACAGAGACACGGGCTTTTCTGAAACAAGCGTTTTTTCTCAACGGATTCCCTCAAGCCTGGAGGATGCGTACGCGGTTACTGTGACAAAGAGGGAAGGAACTGACTTGTGCTCAACAACGTTGAATACAGATAACACAGACTCTGCGGAGGACACAGCAGTCGTGCTGGCCACCACCCCAGTACCAGATACTCAAGGCCGGGTGACTGTCATCACCGACTAACTAGCAGCCTGCCGTAATTTTCAAAGGGCCGGATCTCAGCGATGGCACTTGCTTTACTACATAAGGCTTCAAAAGCAGGGAAAACTCTAATGAACATTTATATCATTTGGACACCAGGTCACGAGTCCTTAGAGCGTAGTGAAGCGGCAGATACCGCAGTCCGAGGCCGCTCACACCGGCCTTCAACCCTCGTGGGCACTCACCACTGTGCCGACAGCCACCCGACCATCCCCAAGCGCAGCAGAGACATAATAGAGCACTACAGGCTATCAAGAAGACGATACCCGCCACCCCACCCGAAGCTAACCAAAGAAGAAGCCACACAATTCAGGAGACTGCAGACAAATTCATTTCCGCACGCCACACAGCTGTCCAAAATACACCCCACGCTCTTCAGCTACGACTGCAACTTCTGCTTTGGAACGCCCAACAGCCTGTACCACATGGTGTGGGAGTGTAAAGGTGCTACCGAACTACCTGAAGTCATCGCACCGACACAGGAGTAGTGGGAGGTCCCGCTGACAAGCGATGACCTGGAAAACCAGCGTGGCCTGGTGACCACGGCCTTTCGAGCTGCAGCTGGCCATGGCATCCCGGACTGGGGATGCCACCCTTCATAGAGGACGGACAACCACCCCGCGCTCCTTTCTTCCGGCTCAATGGGAGCAATGAACGTTTTTTCCTCCTCTTCTACTCAACGGGTTGCACAAAGCGCTTGCCATTTTGGAATATTTTTTGAGTTGCGTTCACTGCCGATATTTTTTTTAACAATCGCTGTCCAGCTTTTCCCCACCTTCTACCAGTCTGGCCACCAATAAAATGAAATAATAGGATATATGATTACACTCGGCCTAAAATGGGAAAAGTTGGCATTTAGGCATCAAATTGAACAGCGCAGGTACGGGACTAAGAGTAGAGGTGACAAACACTGGTCGCCTTTACTCTTAGTCCTGTCCCTGCGCTGTTCAATTTGATGCAATGAACCAACTAGCCCAGTTACAAACGCTCCTACAGTACTGGGCATTTAGGCATTATCCGCCGCTACCACGAATGCTCGCCAAGCTGTGATCACAGCTCCCACATCAGCAGGAATGGCGAACAGAGCGTACGTGCAATCGTTGAGGCATCGGAGGTTGCGCCATCGGGCCTGAAGTGCGTCAGCAGGTACACATATTTATTGTTCACAAAGTAGCTGGATTTTCAATACGCGCGGTTAAGAAGGGAGAACAAGGCGCACTCGTTTCCCACAATGAACGCTGTCATTGCGACATCTTGTTCTATCGTGGGTTACAAGTTCTGTGCCTTTTTGGCATCGCTTTTTCGCTAGTGCTTTATCTTTCAGTCGTTGTTGGCAACGCGGGTATTTGTGTTGGGTGTGCAACAACAAACGTTCCCTTGCGGCAGCGCTGTATTTGTGCACTTCCAATTGTGCACTTATCCGTTTTTTCTATGTTGTATTTATAGCATAACAGTTCGCCTGATGGGCTCGTGGTCCGTGCGTAGTCATGGTGGCCACACGCCCCGCCATGGGGTGCAGTATCGGCGTTGGTTCTCGGCACTGCGCAGACTACTTGGTATCGACCACTGTGCTGTGGCTCTTTTCTATGGAACCGAAAGAGATCGGACACGTTTGCCTTGGCAAAAATGGGTGGTCTGGTGAAGCGGAAAATGAACTTTTCCACAACCCTGAAGTATTTAGAGGCTGGTAAAAACACATGTCATCATAGGGTTCAAATGAAACAGATCATAAATATCACTGTAGCACCTATAGCTGTCATGTGGCAAGTCGTGAGGTAAAAAGCGTTGAGCGCACGAGACAATTCGTCTGGCAGTGCTGGAGATGCAGATACAAAGTTTTGTAAAGTTTTGTAACATTTTTTAGCATTTGCCGCACAGCAGTATCGGTTCTAACCAGTACAAATTAGGAAGATATTCCTCGCACTGCACTTATGGGTTATTTCTTGCGCGAAATTGAGTGGTCCCATTTTCTAACACATTCGCAAGAGAGAACTGTGTTAACATTTTGTAACATTTTTTAGCATTTGCCGCACAGCAGTATCGGTTCTAACCAGTACAAATTAGGAAGATATTCCTCGCACTGCACTTATGGGTTATTTCTTGCGCGAATTTGAGTGGTCCCATTTTCTAACACATTCGCAAGAGAGAACATTCGCAAGAGAGAACTGACGCAAGAGAGTCAGGGATTCAAGTAATTTTTTTAATATTGCTTATAATAAAAATAGGATTCGCTAAATTCAAGACCAAGAACCTCCGCATGTACCCAATTGGAAGCAAAAAACAGCTGTTTTATGATTACTTCCCCCCTTCACGCTTCCGTGACTCCATCGGAATAACAGATTTCAGAAGGATAGGCATTGATTTGCCTGTCACCAATTTGGTATCATCTTTTTCTATTCTTATTAATTTTTTCGGGTGGCACTTGAGTTTAGTTACCTATATTTCGCTTTCTTTGGGTGTCGGGAGTGTGTAAAAATTCCTGAATTGTGGATGACGAGGGAAGACAGACCTTGTACAAAAACCTATTTGCGCCAGAAATGAAATGGTACTTAAACAACAACGTTAATGCTGTTTGTCTATTTTAGAGCGCAGAGATTGTACCGACTCACGCACGCTCAGCTCAACTCAGTAAATAATTCGCTACGAACAATGCCTTGTTAAGTAAACCAGCTTTATAGGTGTCTTTCAAATAACACTGCACTAATCAGTTCACAGGAAGAATGAGGCTAAGAAAAATGTTGAAAGAACGCAGATTAGGCACAGAATGGTAAAGGCAAGCGGTTATTTTTGCAAAACGTTTAGGAAAATCCATTTGATCAAACTTTTTCTTGAATGGGGTAAAATTATTTTGTATTGGTAAAAAAGAGGAATGTTGTAGTAAATTATTTCTCAGCCTCATTGTGTGAAGGAGAGAGACCATACAGAAGAAATCGATGAAATTTGTAATTCTAAAATAGAGCCGGCATGCAAGAAATTTATTTCCGTCATTACCAATTTTCAATGTATATAGACGCCGTAAAAAGATAGTATCGAAAATACGCGAACACAAACGTTTTGGTGACATGCAACTGCGGAGGTCCCTGATGTCTTGTACTGAACACGTACATTGGTATATGCTTCTGCAAGGCGATTTCTAAGTAAAAAAGAGCGCTAGCGTCATAACGATAGACTGAATCGACTTACAACTTCGCACAGGGAGAACACAAGATCTATCTTGCTAACTTTCTTAACCGAATAAGATTGTTGACTTGAATGTCTTTTGAACTTGTCGGCCAAAGTGTCATAAACTGCTTGATAATAAAAACATTCCACAACAGCAATTGTCTTTGAATGTTTTGCGATGATTTTTACTAACACGCGTTGGTGATACTTCAGCCATACACGTCAGACAGCAGTGACGTACGAACTGCATTTTGGGAGTATTATTTGAAAGGTGGCATGGGCTCCCAATCTGCATGTACCTTTTGTCGCTTTGTTGACGAGGAATTCGCTCGTTTGGCGTGCTGATTCGTGTAACCTGACATCTTTTTCTTAGCCTAACCACTGCGGCCCACAAGAAATATTTCCGCACAGCACTGTCAACACTGAGCAAATTGGGCTTGTTGTTAACTCTGTAAACAGCAAGTTCGACGTTACGGAGTGGGATTCGTCGCTCGTCTTGCCGACGCCCACGGACTGAGCAGGTTTCTGAAACGTGTAACAGCCATTCCTGTTTCCTCAGCCACCTACCATCAAGCGAATGCGGAATTTTCTTGCGCTCATGAACTGCCGCTTCAATTCTTGTTGCGCCGACGTACTGGAGCTAATCAATGGCCTCGCTGTGGGCCTCAAGATACTGAATGTCTCGATGACTGTGAACGCCACCAGTAATCGAGCATTTAGAGGCATCAAAGAAGTCATTGCGAGACCAACACTCAATTATTTTAAATAAAGATATTTTCAATGAATTTTCAACTTTTTTCTACGTCCTATTCTCCATCATGCTTGATGCCTAGGATACGGCTGTCGGAGAAGTCTCGACGCTGCGTGTTACTAATATATGGCAGCCCATCGTCTCCTCTAAGTCGCTTTCGCCTCCTCGGCGTCGCTGCTCGCCATATAATATATCGAACCTTTCTCGCCCTTAGTGATGGCGGTATGGTAACCAAAACGAAGTGCATAAAAGCCTACTTTACTAAATAGGAGAACACCTAAATATCACGAATATGATGATAATAAAACAAGAATACACTTCCCATGGTCGAAATCGAACTTCGATTCCTGGGGTTGTGAAGCTGTGAAGCGCACGTCGAATCGATGGCGCCATCACCGATAATATGCAGGTCGCTCAGCATTTCCTTTGGGAGCGCTGCGCGGGCGTTTACTTCGAACTTCTGGTGTGGTGAAGGGGACTTTGGCCCTCGAAACTGGTCTAAAGATGACGATGGGTGGGACGCCCTCAGGTCTCTCATGAGATTTGTTTGCTCTTGTCTGAGTTCGAACTTCGACTCCCATGGTGTTTGCTCTTCAAGTGTGGGCGTTTGTACTTCGATTCTCATGCTTTTCTCACACTGGTCGATTCCACTTTGACTCTGGTTGCGGCAGCATTAACTTAATCCATTCGCCATTTGATTTTTGAACGCATGAAAGATTCGTGTTTAAGGCATTGTACGTGTTAGACGGAGGGTACTTGAACATTTTTGTGTACCAAGCGCTTATTTATATCCTCACTGACCACACACGGCTGACGTCCGCTTTAGCTGTCAGTAGGATCCCTCAAGCTCCCCGCGAAATCAGGCACCTAACCTTAATTTTAAAATATACGAGCAACTCAATGGCCAACGCCATGCGATTGTCAACGCGCCTTCACGCGCAGCAATCCATCCAACGTGACACGGCCAATGGGTTACAGACCTTTAGGCCGTTTCCACCACTAGGTGTACCAATGTATATAGACTCTAGCAGGTCACCCGCACAATACCTCACAGGTGTTTCGAGACGCCTTGCTCTCTCACTGCTACGTGCCGGCCGCCGATGGGCCCTCTTCGGCCTTATTGGCCTCGCCCATACTGCCGGACCGCCTTTGATGTCCTCTATCCTCCCGTCCAACTTTCGCTCCACCCTGCCACCCATCTCATCTCTGTTGGGCACTATGAGTAGTCGTTATTGTCGTCTTCTCAGCGGCAGGCTTGGTCATGTCGGGTACGCGCCACGCCGTGTCGTTGTTGTGTTCGGAAGCCACGTCTGGGTTAGATCGGGTCGTCGGGATGAAAGCATGTCGTAAATCATGGTCTTCGGCGAGTGGTTGCGTCGTTGGAGGGTTTTCATTTTTCCGCCGTCGTGCAACTTTACCTCCAGAATTTGCTGCTTTTAGTTTCCCCTACGTGGGCTGGGGGACCTCCCACACGCGAAGTCTGCGTTGAATCGATGGCTTGGCGACCGGTATGGGTAGGGTGATGGTGAACGGTTGAAGAGCGCTGGAGCTCGGTTGGTGTTGGACAGGTAGTCTTCCATCTCAGTAGGGCGCTGGGCGTGTAGGGGGCATGGTGCGTCGACGGAGAACCCTCGCAAACCGAGCCTCTTGTAGAAGCAGTGACGGTAAATGCGGTCCGACTTTCCGCAGTGGTAGCACAGCGGACGATTATCGGCGGTTCTCCATCTGTCCGTCTTCCTTGGGGCGGTGAGTTGCACCGCAGGTGGTCGGGCCGGCGACAGGGGACGGCTATACGAAGCCTCGTGACGATAGGGTGCAGGTGGGTGAGGCCGATGGACGGCAGCCACGCAGGACATGGCTTTCGGCTCGCGGGGTGCTTCTGCCTTCGTTGAAGTTCCTAGCGCTTCCTGCACTTCTTCCCTAGTCACGTCAGTAAAAGAAGCGACTTGGGGTTGCAATGGCGTGGGAAGACGTTTCCGCCGCAGCTCCTCCCTCACTACTGCGCGGATAGTCTTGCGTAGACTATCTGCCGGAATTCCCATGCTGTCGACATAGTTCGCATTGGCTGCGGCAACAATGTTGCGATCCTACTGATTAGCACAAATTTGGAGGAAATTCTCAATTGCGCTGGCTTCAGTCACAAATTCGGTGATGGTTTTGGGGGGATTGTGGACAAGTGCAGTAAACAGTTCCTTTTTCAAACTGCGCACTCAGAAGCGTAACTTCTTTCCTTCCGCAATTAAACGGTCGGACGCCTGAAAAGCCTCTTCATCTCTTCGACAAATACAATAATGCTTTCGTTAGGGTGTTATATGCGCATTTGCAGCAAGAATTTGGCCCGCTCTTTTCACACAAACGTGGTGAAAGTCGTCAAAAACTGCGTTCAGAATTCGTTCCAAGACTCTAGCGAGCTCTCATGGTTTTCGAACCAGATCCGTGCTGAATGTTCAAAGTAGAAGAAAACTTGCCTGAGTGTCTCCACGCTGTCCAATAGGTTAAACCGCCTGACCCGTTGGGCTTCTTCCGACCAGCTTTCGGGATCTTCCGAAGGTGACCCATGGAATGATGGGGGCTCCCTTGGTTGTTGACGAACGAGGGCAGGATTGTAAGCGCTGGTAATGGTGCCTGAGTTGATCATGGTGGTTATCTTGACGTATTATTTCTTCACGTTATGCGGAAGCAGTCCAAACTCTGGCTGAAGACCTTGCTGTCGGCGACTGACACGAGTTGGGCTTGCTTGTCGGCTTGACGAGGGCTTAGGGTGCATATACCCCGCACAACCACCAGATGTCACGTAGCCAAAGACGACGCAGTCGTCTTAAAGAAAAACAAGTTTATTGGAGCGAACTTGTGCTCCCCTACCTGAAAAAATACAGAGGCGGCGAAGCAGCATTCAACAAAGTGACGTGCTTAGGCGAGTGTCAGGAAATCGGATACCGCAGCGTCTGCTCTGCAGGCATTTATCTCTCGGCGCGAGCGTTTCTCCGACCGTCGAAAAACATCCAGAACACCAGATTGTTGTTGTTGTTGGAAAACGTTTTTTCAGAAAAACGGAGAGGGGAGGGGGAGAGAAAGAGTTTGGAGCGGTGGGTGGCCATCCTGTTCCGGTAGGGTCGCTGCCGCCTTCGCCCGAGAGATCAGGGCTTGCTGGTCCTCCAGCTGGCAACTGCGCAACGCGCTCTCCCATCGCTCTACAGAAGGGGGATCGGGTGGTTGGAGGTTCAGTGGGCACATCCAGACAAGGTGCAGGGTCGTGTTGGGAGTGTCGCAGCGTGAGCAGTTGGGTGCATAGCAGGTGGGGGAGATGCGGTGAAGGGCGACGTGGTTGTGGTATGTGTGAGTTTGAAGTCTTCGCCAGATGGCGTCAGGAACGGAGAGCGAAGGGTGAGAAGGGGATAAGTGCGTCGGGAGGCCCTGTAGTGGTACAGGATGTCGGTGTAGGTTTGTTGGAGAGGGGTCAGAGCAGGGGGACCATGGTCTAGGTTGGGGCGGCAGGCCTCGTCTGGGAGAGCCTGGGTAAGAAGATCGCGGGCCGTGGCGTGAGCCACTTCGATCCCAGGGAGGGATGTGTGGCTCGGTGTCCACACGATGCGAGTTAACGGTAGAGTGCGGCGTTGGGAGAGGATGTTGAGTGCCAGGGTGGAAACTCTGCCTTGAGCGTAGCGACGGCAGGCAGCTTGAGAGTCCGTGAGCACCGTGACAGTTGGAGTCGTAGCGTGAGCGATATCAAAGAAAATTATTCTAGGAAGGGGACGTTAGTTCGAAAAACTCTCCCTATCAAAGCACGTAACACGTGCTGTATGAAAAATAAAGAATGGAACACGCACTTCACTTGGCCCACGGATAACAGATAACGCAGCCCAACGCAGCCGGTCGGCAAAAAAACATCAATAAACCAATCCAATGAATGGTTCGCGGCATTACCCTCCGCCACCCACCCCTTAAAAGAAGCATGGACACCATGCTTGCTTGGAGTGGCCCGTATGTTTCGTATACCTCGACGACGTTGTGGCAGTGGCCCTAAAATTCGACGAACACTTTGCAAGATTGGAATCTGTACTCGAGGCTATTCGCGCATGGAGGTTAGCGGTGAAGCCTGAAACGTGCCGTTTCGCGTGCAAGGAACTCACGTTTGCCAGTGATCTACACTCTAAACTTTTTTTCCACCCATATACTCCCTAGAGGTTCTTTTTCGCCTGTCCTCTAGTGATCCTCCTTGTAGGAGTTTTTTTACTACATGGAACAGGGAGGTTTTGTGTACCTCCTCAAAACAGG
This sequence comes from Haemaphysalis longicornis, assembly GCF_048455015.1. NCBI lineage: Eukaryota > Metazoa > Arthropoda > Arachnida > Ixodida > Ixodidae > Haemaphysalis > Haemaphysalis longicornis. The sequence goes on from NW_027526455.1 coordinate 60,176, forward strand.
GTGTTTTTAGGTGATAGAAAGGAGGTAGTTAGGGAGTGTTAAGAAATGTTAGGGAGAATTTAAGGAGATCAAAATGGAGTATTCTTTACTTCCTCAAGGCGTTTTTAAGTGATGTTTATGGACTTTTTAGGCGGTTGAATAGGAGCCTATTATGGCTCCCTTGGGAAGTACTTATGTTATTTTAGGGGCGTTTTGAGGAGGTTCAAGGGAAGCATTTACTTCTTTTGCATGGAGTTTTACGTTTTGTAGGCCTCGCGAGGGGAGTTTTTAGGAGGTTCAAGGGAACTATATATTTCTTTTGAATGGAGTTTTGCAAAGTTGGGGCGGTTTTGTGGGCCTTCCGAAAGGAGTTTTTTCAAGGCCACAAGGGAGAGTTTCTAGTTCCCTGCGGGAGTACTGATTTCACACGGTTTTTCTCGGTTTCAGGTTTATTTCAAACGAACTTTCGCATAGAAGTTTACATGGTACATGGTGTACACAAGGAGGCTCCGAAATAAAAACTTAGGGCGACCTCCTATAAGAAAGCAAAAATGGTAAATTGCTAAAAACACGCCAGTTAGGAATGGAAGAATGGAAGACAGCAATAGAATGCTAGTTGAACAAACCGTAGAATTAATATTACTACAAGAACTGGAAATACGCGAAAAACAAAGATAGGCGCAAACACAACCACATGGTAAGTGAAATCATTATATAATAATAGCGGATCGAGAACGCGTCAGTACTTATCAGAACTTACCAGAACGCATCAGCACTCAGTACACAAAGTGAAAAAAATGGTTGCAGTGGTTTACAACAACAAAAAATTTTCAGTTGGTGGTGAAATGAGCGATCTGTGTGCTAGTTGAACAAACTGTAGAAACAATATTACTACAAGAACTGGAAATACGCGAAAAACATATAGGCACAAACACAACGGCATGGTAAGTGACATCATTATATAATACTAGAGGATTGTGAACGCGTGAGTACTTATCAGTACGCATCATTACTCAGTACACAAAGTGAAAAAAAATGGTTGCAGTGGTTTAAAACAACAAAAAAATTTTTCAATTGGTGGTGAAATGAGCGAGAGCTGTGTAACGATTTGATATTGAAAGGTAACGAGCATTTTGTAGATGGTAAAGGCACAAGAGATAAATGATGTAGGAGACAGACAGCAATGAGATGGCTATGGATAAATGAGTAATATAAAGAACGAGAAATATGCTGCGGAAAATACCAGTGCGTTTTGATAAAGACACAAATGCGCCAAGAAAAGTGACCCAGTCTGAGGGGTTAATTGCAAGGATATAGAACAGAATGGGTGGTATCGCGACAGCTTCTTCAGAGTGAGAAGAAAAAGCCATGTAATTCGTGTTTTTCCGATAATTTTGAGTTGATTCATTTGGCACCAGTTGCCAACATTATTTAGATAATTGTTTCAAGTTATATTAGTTGGTTAATATTATTGCTTCACTAAAAGATAGCTGTATTATCAGCATACAGAAGGGCCCATCAAATATCCCCTGGTCAGTAAAAAAAAAAAGAAAACGTCAGAAATATAATACGAAATTCTTTAAACTACTATCCAATGATTACAGGATTGAAAACAAATAAAATATTGGTGAGGGATATTGATGCGATAAAAGTTAATTAGTTCTAAATCCTTCACACGTGGTTTGGTGCTGGCAAGGTCCAAAAAGGCATGTTCCACAAACGTTAGAGCTCTGTGTGCCTTCTTGGGATATTGAATGTTGAAAACCCAGAACGATGCAAACAGACTACACAGTCCTCCCAGTAAAGATGATGCAGTCAAGACACTCTGGCCATCGATGCGGAGGCTAATTTCCCCGTTCGCGGAATGCAGGCAGGGAGTCAAAGGAACATCTACCTGAAAAAGCAAAAAAGAAAAAAAAAATGCCCCACATGTAAAATTCAAAACAGACACTATGGTTAAATGAACTTAATAATTCGGTACAGTAATAAAATTGTTATGCCAGGTTCCCTGCGAAGATTCAGTACTTAAATTAGGAATGCAAAGGCTTCATAAAACCAAGTGCCAGTACATTAACCATCGTGGCTTTTGCAGCAATAAAAAAGATATTACTTCCGCACAATATACTCGAGCACAACTTTAAATGACAGTGAAGTTAAAATGCAAGTCTCTCTAGGTTGATAGATTAGCTCACGGAGAACACTATTATACCCCTCTTACACCTGGCATTTTTTTTTAAAATAAGGTTGAAACTAGCAAAAACACGTTTTCACCGGAAGGGCTTAAGTGGCCTGACGCGCACAACTTCTTTCTTGGCTGCCGCTGGATGGTGCTACTCGTCCATACTTGGGGTGGCAGTACCGCTTTCCAAGGGAGCATGCGAGCTACGCATGAGAAAATCGTTCGACGCCAAAACTTGCGGGGCCTCAAAAGGCCAATGTTTTTCTTCAGTGAAGCGTAAATACTGATCACAGGTCCAATGGAGAAACATTTTGCTTAGTGGTCTCGAACGGCAAATGACAGGGGAGTTTGGGGAAGCATGAGCGATTTGACCGGAACTGACCAAACTGCTTGGTACGTGGTAATGTTGTATTCAGTTGCTTGTATACTGCTATTAATCACCGCTGCTTCACTTGCTTCCGGTTTATCCTGATGCAAACAGCAACTGCAGTCGTGTTTGCGTCACGTTTGATGAGCAGTTTCACAGCGATTTCTCAGCACTTAAGGCATCTTGGCACTAAATCAATGCTGAAATGGCTATGCGGAGGTCCGACTTCCGTTTGAAATCAACTTGCTGGTTGTCTTCAATGACCCTTTAACAACAAGTTACCCTTATGCCTCATCACTGCAACCGATTGTTCCTCCGTGTGGTGCAAAGTGTGTTACTGTGATTATTTTCAACGTGAAACGAACCGTTTCTGTGATTTGTAGGACTGATTCTGCTATTAATTACTGCAGTGACAACAAGCTATGAAAGAAAATCCCGCCATCTCCACGAAGTGAATGATGATGAGAGGGGCGAATCTAAAATGCTTATCAGCAGACAATGTGACGCATTAAGTGCAAGCTGCTTTCATAGTGTGTGCATTGACGTTAGGATATGGCCCCCTGGCAGAATGATGCGCTGCGCGAGATTTTGCCGTACCTAAAAGGACAGGCAACTCATTTTTACGGAGTATAGGATCTGTAAAAGGGTTGCGAGTTGGGCGAGTTGGTAATTATGCATTGCGAAAAATCAACTGCGCGCAAATTAACGAGGACAAGAACACATGAAGACGGCACAAGCGCACACTCGCAACTAGTTTATTATTGCACAATTCAAAGCTTTATATGCCCAAGCGCCCAATTGCCGCGCCCCCAATGCGTCACAGTTCTCGGCGCACTCAGCCGAAAATACTAAAAAACCGTAACAACAAAACCACAAAACGAACCTTGATGCGCACGAAAGGCGAAAAATCAGCAAAGATAACCGCATCATACATGGATTAAGACCCCCCTCCCACCCCCAACACGCATTTCCAGAAGAAGCACCGAAATAGCGCTCAATGTGCGTCTAAATATGCGACTTCTCGATTAAGCAGGGCGATAGAGGGATGACTGAAACGTTCGGAACCAGCTTTTCTGATGTGGCTGGCTTCTACAATTTCTCACGTTTGCTGGTTCTTATGTCGCAAAAGGATGGCTGTGCGCTCAAACACAGGGACACAATCAGGTCTGCATGCGCGGTAATGAGAAGATAAGTGGCTCAGGTCACGTTGAAAAATGAAAAAAAAAAAATATACGGTACTTTTAGACGTCGTACGCTCGAGTTTGTGACAACGTACCCGTGTGCGGCTCTGTCCTGAAGTTCGGAGAAACGCAGGCGGGTTGTGTTATATTTCTCGTCTTGCATTACGCTTTCTTTTATATATTAGCGCCCTCTTTCCCGATCTCTCTACCTTCCTTCCCGCTTCCGTCTGACTGCGCTGATTTTCGCCACCACGAAGTAACCGTCATGTTGCTTTGAAACGACGCCGCGCGCGACAAACGATTTTATCTCGAATGCCCTGTTACAAACCGGCCTACAAAAGAATGCGAACGCATACCCCGAAACCCACAAACAAGTAAAATAATACGAGTGTGCGCTTTTTTCTTTGCCCGTGCGTGTACGAGCTGTGAGCGGCACGGGTACCCGGGTACTTCGCTGTTAACCCTATCCAAACGTTTGACAAACGCATCGACTGATGAAAGACCACTTACCAGCGAGCTGTCCACACCTGTCGCCGTATCCAAAGCTGTTTGCGGCCGTTCCTCGTGTGACAGGGGCACATGAAAATCTTTCCACCAAATAGCACTACTAGTCCTTCACAAATACGAAAAAACGACGGCCCAAGGCGAGGCTTGAAGCTCCGGCCGCGCCACAGAACAGGGAGGATTGCCGCGCCGAGTCACCGGCCGCGCTGCGTTGAAAGCACAGAGGTTGTTTACATCCGGGCAGCCAGTCGTGCCGCCAGGGCAAGTTGAGTCGCTGCAGTCGGGTGCGTTGGCGCGCTGGCACGAGAATTTAAATCGTCTATGTATGCGCAAGCAAGCGAAGCAGATGAACATTGCAATTGTTTGCAACGGCGAGAACTGCCTCTTCGTTAGCAGCAGAGTTTGACAACACCTATCGCCAAAATAAACAGATTGAGACAACACGGCTGCGCTCTCTGCCTGTGATCGCGCTGGTTGAAGCATCTATACGGGTATACGTACGGTATTGGTTTTGTAGCGGCGTGCAACCGTCGCGTCCTGCGCACTCGTTCTAATTAGCATTAGGCCACGGTTGAAGTGCTGGTGCACGGAGACAACAGAAGACTAACATGGCGACCGCCCGCTTGAGATGATTACCTCAGATAGGGCGTTTATTGTGGACGTGGTAGTATACAAGGAACGGAAAGCCATCTCACAAATGGTGTTAAGTAGTTCTAAATCCTCCCTTTTGCTACCCGGATGGGCAAAGGTACTACCATGGAGGTTCGTCCACTTCTTTAGATCATGCCTAGGGAGTACATTTTTTGCTATAGGTACTTTTCAGGGCACATTACTTGATTAAAACTCCATTTCCGGCTAGTTTGCGTTTACAGTGTAGGTTTGGGTGCCGTCCACGTCCAAAAACAAAGCGGTTGCGAAAAAGTAATCGCCTTTGCCAGCCGTGGCCTGTCGAAGGAGGAGAAAAATTACTCAGCGCCTGAAAAAGAGTGCCTCGAAATTATATGGGCAATTTCAAAATATCTCCCATACCTGTATGGTACACCGTTCAAGGTTGTGACAGACCACTATGTGCTGTGTTGGCTCGCCAGTTTGAAGGACCCCTCTGAGCGTCTTGGGCAGTGGAGCTTGCGCCTGCCAGAGTTCGACGTTACAATCGTCTATAAATCTGGCACGAAGCACTCCGACACCGACTGCCTGTCCCGCGCCCCATCGACGAACCACCACAGGACACCGAATAAGACATCGCGTTCTTCGGAGTCGTGACGGAGAGTGACCTAGCCGCCCAGCAGCGTGCTGATCCCGACATATGAGTCGTGATCGACTACTTCGAAGGACGCAACGTCACCGTACCTAAGGCCTTCAAACGCAACTTACCAGCATTCAGCCTAATAACCTCCGTCCTCATGAAGTAGAATTTTAGCCCCGTAACGACAACGAATTATCTTCTTCTCATCCCTGCAGACCTTCGTGACAAAATTCTGGAAGCGTGCCACGACAACCCCTCTTCCGGACATCTCGGCACGGCTCGCCCTATTGGAAAAATCAAGGCGAAGTACTACTGGCACCGCCGTACATCCGACGTCACCCACTACGTCCGGAGCTGCCGTGACTGCTAGCGACGAAAGACGCCGCCAACGAGACCCGCCGGTCTTCTGCAGCTGACCGGCGTCCCATCAAGGCCCTTGCAAAAGATTGGAATGGACTTTCTGGGCCCGTTCCCTATGTCATGATCCGAGAACAAGTCGATTGTCATTGCGACAGAGTACATGACGCGCTACGCAGAGGCCGGCGCTCTTCCGAGAGGGACTGCACAAGAAGTCGCAAAGTTCTTCGTAAACCAAGTTGTGCTGCGACAAGGAACCCCTGAAGTGCTAATCACGGCCAGCGGAACGGCCTTTACTGCTGAGCTTATGCAAGGAATATTGCGCTACAGCAACACGGATCACCGAAGAACGACGGCGTACCACCCCAAACGAACGGACTAACGGAAAGTCTGAACAAGACGATCGCAGATACGCTTTGTATGTACGTCGACGTCGAATATAAGACTGGGGACGAAGTCCTTCGGTTTGTTACGTTTGCGTACATCACGGCTATTCAGGAAATTACGCAGATGACTCCGCTCGAGATTGCATACGGAAGGCGGCCGACTAGCATGCTTGACGTTATCTCTCCGCATGCAGAAGGCGACAACCTCAACTCCGACGTTCAAGGGTACCATCAGCGTGCGGAGGATACCCGCCATCTCGCTAGAGTTCGCACAACGAACCAGCAGCTGGTGGATGCCGGGCGCTACAGCCTCCGACTCCGAGACGCGGAGTACCATCCAGGGAATCGTGTTTGGGTTGGGACCCCAATCCGACAATGTTGACTGAGTAAAAAGCTTTTGCTATGGTATTTTGGACCCTACCGAATTCTACAACGTGTAGGCCAACTTGCCTACGAGGTGATCCCCGCTGGTGAATCCGCGAAATCGCGACGACGCACGCGGCCTGAAGTCGTCCACTTTGTTCTCCTGAAACCTTACTACACACGATGACGGACTTTTTATGTTTGTTCAGACTTTCTGTTATTTTAGCATCGGGTCGGGGTAAGGCCGCAAACCACACAATGGGTTTGTTTATTGATCTTTTGTTTTTGCCGACCGGATGCGTTATCTGCGTTATCCCTGGGCCAAGTGAAGCGGGTGTTCTATTCTTTATTTTTATTCCGCACATGTTATCTGCTTTTATAAGGAGTATGTTTCGGACTAACGTAACCAGCCTAGAAAAATCTTCTTTGAATTACAGTGTTCTGGGTGTAATTTGACGGTTCGAGGAACAGTCGCACCAAGAGATAAATTCCCGCAGAGCAAAACCAGAGGGATTCGATTCGCCGACACTCACCTGCGCACGTTTCTTTGTTGACTGCTGCTTTGCCGCCTGTGTATTCTTTGAGTTGTTAGGGGAGCACAAGTCCGCTACGATAAACTTGTTTCTCCTTCAAGACAACTGCGTCGTCTTTGGCTACGTGACAATATCGCTGTGATACGTCATTTTCTGCAACTTTCTTTCACCCGGGTCCTTACCTTTATGCTCATGTTGACGAAGCGCATAGGGTGAATTCAATACAGTAATGCCCCAATAAATACCACTTTTCATCTCCTCTGCTGTGAATTAACAAGTGTAATACTTTACCTATAAAGATATTCGCCATTGCAGAATACTCCACCATCAAACATCTTCGCCATTATAGATCCATCCTATTGCCAATCTGCCCTAATAACTAACTTAGGAGAATATGTTTTGTAGCCACCATTGGCATTCATACTGTATTATATGCCTCGACATTGTGTATTGCTATTTTTGGAAATGTGTCCTGTTGCCTATGACAGGTCATTGTGTTGTTCGTCACAGTGTTATTAGTATGGTTGCTTGTGTTATAGGCTACTTTGGTATTACTATTTTCCCCTCTCATGCTGTCTTAATGATACTATTGTAATTACGTTGATGCATCCTCCTTATGTAGTCTTGTCTCCGCACGGAAGGCATTTAAATAAATAAAAGCGTACACAGCTGGTATTATTTCTGAAAAACGACTACGGTATATCATTCCCTCACTTAACGCAGCAAAAATGCGGTAACCGATCTCTATACACATGGATAACTGGGGGAAGATTAATGTTCTCCAGCGACAGACTTCTGGTGGTTTGTAACCCAAGATGAAATCGAGACGCGCCAAATGGCCGACTGTACCTTAAAACGTCGTGCACTCTAAGATATATTTTTATGCATGCCCATAAAATATATATTTTTCACGCAAAATATGTAAAAGGGTATGTAAAATATATTTGTGGATACCAGCCACTGACATCGTTCTGGTTTTCCTATGCTGCAAAAAAACGAGACTACTTCCGACAGTAATCTTTTTTTTTAAATAATGGTGGCCGCTTCGTCCTTCGTTAACTGAAATGCATGTATCCGACCTGAAGCCGGAGGTAAATGATCTTTGCCGGAGATAGAGGGCAGTATGTTGAAGGGAAAACCGATAACTAACCCCAGTTTTAAGAAAAATAACCAAAGAACTTATACTATATTGAAACAGATATGCTCGCCAACGAAATATTTTGGCAGATAGTTTTCCTGCTGAACAGATAAAAAAAATGCTTCTTTTTTACACCAGAGTACAAGATCTTCCTTAAGGGTGTTGAAACAAGTGGTCTCTTAACCCGAGTTCAGAAGGGCACTCCGGAATAACGAAGGACAACTTCTGCTCCCTGGTGTGCAACTAACTAGGTAAACACAAGGTTTTGCATTCACCCGTGCGCTAGCAGAAAAGCAGCGACTGTCAAGTATTTTCGCAGCTGCGGTCTTCAACGCAGCACTGGAAGATCCCCGCACCTGCGCCGTGAGGCGATTGTTTTGTTGTTGCTCATTTGTGTGGGACGAATGGGAGGTTGGACGAGATTCGCAATTTTCTTTTTCGCTGACGTAAAAAGATGTATCATGGTTTAAAGAAAGCACAATACGTTGCAAGCATTTCTTTCGGCATGTTTGCCGTCGTCAAAAGAGAAAAGAATGTGTGAAAACTCGAACAATCGATGTTAAACCGAGGTCTAGAAATTACATAACATTTAGAAATACTACTAGTTTAGACATTACGTTGGCCTCAAATAAGCAATTTTGTTTCGCAAACGTAAAAATACCTCTATGCCATAGTAAACAATTTGTGCCCACCCGTTTCATCCATTGCGGAACGAAACAAGTGCATTTAGCTAGGTTTTAGGTTTTTTAATTGTTTCCTGTTGATATTTGTTACATTCATGTATAAAAGTCTACAGCGTAGTAACTTGCAACTGCAAGGTATTTTCTCTGATTTTGTACGTTAAAGTGCGTTTTCTAACGCAGTGATGTTTCATTGCGAACAAGAAGCTCTCGAGGTTCCACGGGTATTTACTTGAAGCGCGAGGTGTTTTATAGTGCGCTGCTTTCGAAAACGACCGTCTGGGAGTGTGTTATATTAGCCGCGCTCACCCAAAATCGCACATCGTTCAAAACGCGATTTGGACGTTAAGCTTATAGGTTTCGTCGGTTGCATATCCATTTTGAGTATTTTTATTATCAGTCGGCATCAATTTTAAAGATGAGTAACTACAAAACAAAGTGTTAAAAATGACCGCCGTCAACGATCACGCGAAAAAACTTTTCTCTCCTCTTTCACCCAATTTCTTTGTCCCTCCAAAGTCGTGCTATAAAAAGCTTTCGTGGACATCCACCTACACAGCGTGGAATGACCCATATTTGCTTAATTCTGGAACATACTTTTATACGCCGCAATATTGAATGACAGGTTCTCGACACTACCGGTATTGAAGAATTTTGGTTTCAAGTTCCGCCACTTCATTTTTAATTGTTTCTGGTCGCCGAATGAACTGCTGCTTGAACTGCTGAGTGGGCTATCACTACTGTTTTGGTAACGGCTTAGAGTAAGCATTTACTAAGTGCTACTAACTACTTTTTACCGCGTGGAAGTAGATGGTGTAATTCGGCAAAATTTGACGTCAACTCGCGTCGGTGTAACAACAGACCGAAAGCTACTGGAACACAGGACGATGGAGAGGACAGAGCTCGGGGAATGAACTGTCTTCGAAATAGGATACAGCTGCCTTCGGAACGCTTGCAAACATCACAACGGTAACGCCATGTCACAGCGGGCCTCGCCACCAGCCTCTACAAAGGACGACAAAAGAGGATGCCCTACCCAAGGAGCTACAACAATATAGGAGGGGAAACGAGGCTTCCTAACGCGGCCAGATAATGCCACAAGCGCTCGTCGTACGTTAAGCTAGAGGCATCTGCCGCGGGTGAAGATACTGCGGGGCTGCCGCTTTCATCATTGCATTGCACAGCCAGGGAAAGAAGTGCGGCCGCTATAATTTTGTTCATCAGGTGCCGCTACCCTCTCCTTCATCGTCGCAGCGACGAAGATTTGCAGTCCACCTTGGTTTTCGTTGTAACATTATCGGGTTGCTCGCCCGCGCTTATCGCGATGGGCTGTTTCGCCTACTATATATTCTTGCTCCGTGGACCTACCAGGGCATGCTCAACAAGACAACCAGTATGTTCGCGAACGACAGGGGTGAGATCCCCTGGTATTCCAAAAAATTCACCAATACAATTTCAGTTATTTTTTTTTCATCAAAACAGAGTACAGTATGTAGGCCTAACAGGAAACTGAAGTCCCTATTAGTTTAGAAAGATTTTCATGTGAAGTACTGGTAACAATCAGCTTAATACTGTTACTCCGTTCATCGTGTCTTTCATTCTAAGCGTCTTTATGAGGAGTTAAACAGTATACCCGTCTTTCTGCCAATTATGTTTTATCGGTTGCACTTTTACCGGATAATAATGAGTGGCGCTTTGGTCTCCATACTTCGATTTTAGACTCCTTTATTACCCCTGGAAAAAAGTCTTACAATTGCATTTGTACATAGAAGTAGTGCTCACTTAAAACTGGCTGCTATAGCGCTGAATAACAATACATCGGTTTAGTGGGGTTCGAATTATAAATCCCCAGTGCTTCAGAATTTTATACCAAATCGCCCGTTTGCCTATAAAACTGCTTTTAGGCAAAGTAATCGTGTAAAGCCGACTGTAAATTTAATGTAATCGGCATTCGGCATACAGCTCTTAGAAATACATTCGGTGTTATGACAGTATTTGTTATAAGTTCGTATGATTTCTTGGGTACATGCACGACCAGAATTAGTGCTCATAAAAAAGGCATTTGCAGCAACTCACCTGTGCATAGAAGCTGTGAGGCTGATTCTCAGTAGGTTTACTGTATGGTGCACCATGAGGGATGCATGCCACTTTGTAGATGTAATATTAGTAGGCTGTTAGTACGCCCCAGCGTTTTATTGTTTCCATGTAAGAGCGCGTTACTTTCATAAAAAACGCCTTTACAGCAAAGAGTGTGCATGACAGTTAAGACAAGTGCAAAGAACTCGAAAGAGGGTCGTAGCCAGAGGGTGTTTCGGTGTAGCCTGTTATCCTATGTATAACCGTCTACAAGTGAGCTGTTATCCTGCTTCTTCTGTGATTTATACTGATGCATCTCAAAATGGCGAGAAAGCTGGAATTGTTTTTTTTGTCACGATCTCTAAATTGGAGTTATTCGATACGAATCCGAGACTACACACCCATTTTTATGGCCGAATGTTTAGCAACAGCTCTCGCTATATGTACAGTACTGTCACATCACTCAGAAATCGTCGTATTATCTTTTTTTAATGCGATAGATTGCCCTACGGCATAACAGGGAGGTTTAGAGGTACAACATTGCACCAGGTGCACGCATAAAACCAAGAAGAGACCGGTACTGGGGTCCCCATATCCAACGCTTAAGATCGGGGGGACTCCCAGGATGGAGCCCTGTGCCTTAGAGGTGTTTGATTCTGGCGTTTCTAAGACCTGAACAAGTCCACAACAGGTGTTCACCGTCAGCTTCTGGCGCAGAAGTCACACAGAAGGGGCAGGTGTTCGCAAACGGGGCGTGGTATCGGGCAGGCCAAGCGTGAGTAACTGCCGGGGATAATGCCACCCCAACTCGAAGCCTCCGCCGCAAGACCTCCTCCCAGCGAGCGAGCCCACTTGGGAGGCAAGTTCCACGCAGTGGAAGTAAAGCACGCGTGGCGCGGCGGAGGTTCTCTTTTTCCACCAGCAGTTCTTCTAGGGTAAATACTCGAAGTAGTGGTAGTGGCCATGGGAAGTCTCTTCGGTGGCAGGCGCGATCTGCCACAGTGTGGGCAGGAAGCGTGTCCCGGCGAATCAATGAAACGCGGACAGGGCATGGATAAGTGTCCATAATATCGTGAATGCGTGCGGCCAGGCTTGTCCAACGCGCAACGCAACGCGAATGCCGAATCGCTGCCGTTGAGTCCGTGTAAAGTTCCAGCTTGTCCCTAGTAGTCAAAGTCGAAGCAAGCGCCTGCAGGATATCCCTAATGGCAGTAAGTTCTGCTAGCATGCTTGGGAGTGCACAGAGTGACTCGAACGCGCAGCTTTGATTTTGGGCAGGGCAGGAGGGACACGTCAAAGCCGTGGTGACGAAGGAGTAGTATGCCCGGAGTCCACAAAAGCCTGGACAACTAGCGGTTGCGTCTCAGGCGCCCAGTCAGGGACATGAAGGACGGCATCTGGAGGCTGGTGAAGGCCCGAGGTACGGGCGTGTAGCCTTCTCAGAGGCTTGTTGTCCGTCACCTGATGGAACAGCTAGGGCGGCCTTGCGGCGGAAAAGGCTGGAATCGTAATCGGCGGCTGTCCCATGTACGCGGCGAGAGCTGCTGCCTCTGGAACCAGTCCACGTTTCAGCAGGCGTGCGGAACGACGCTGATGAATGAGTTCATCAAGGGTGTTTAGCTGGGCTTCTGCTTGGGGCTGTGGAATTGATGTTCGGCGGGGGAGTCCAGTAATAGTGCACATGGCGGCCCTGTTAATAGCCTCCGGCCGGTTCCAGTCCCCTTGCGTCATGTGCTGGAACTGTGCCTGGTACACGAGCCTTGGCTGTAGTACAGAACGAACTAGGAGACAGGACATCGTCCAGCAGGCCTCGCCAGACTTCTGGGAGATGCGGCGAACAAGGTGCAGCAGTTGTCCGGCTTTCTGTCGAGCAGATCGTATCCACTGGGCTGCCAACCCTGAGGCCGATATCTCTAAGCCCAGAACCCGAAGGGGCCCGACAATGGGAATGGCGGTACCGTTCAGTTGTAGGATGATCGCCGATACTGCAAGGGAGCGACGCCCCAAGCGCCGTTGGCGACTGTAAGTGCAGCAGTCTTCCCTTGAGATAGCGTGAGGCCCACATACTCGCACCATTTCTGGCGGTCTGTTAACGCTTGCTGGAGTCACTCGGCTTGTCTTATTAGGTCTGGATGGACTGTCCATACAGTGATGTCATCCACTTACATGAGGTTATACAGGTCTTAAATAGTGGCCAGGTGCCAGGCTAGCGGCAACACGACGATGTTAAAAAGTAGCGGAGACAGAACAGACCCTTGTGGCCCACCACGCACTGGTGTAAAGGAGCCGAAACTTCCACCGTTGAAGCGTACAGAGAAAGAACGGTGTTGTAGGAAGTGCCGGACAAAGACACAGACTTTGTCTGGGAGGCGGAGAGAACTTAGTACCTGTAAGATGGCAGCATAGCTAACATTGTCATACGCTTTGCATATATCCATAGCTAGCACAGTCATCACACGGCGAGAACGGCCTCCCACCAAAACCATAGATGACAGGTATTCCAAGCCATTCTCAGTACCAAGATGAGGCCTGAATCCGATTTGCGCCGGGTGATACCACTGAAAAGTATCAAGCCATCACTGAAGACGTGTGCAAGCATCCGCTCTATTTATTTATTTATTTATTTATTACAAGCACCTACATCGCCCATTGGACATTGTTGTAGGGGAGTAAGAGTAGAAAATAGAATACAAACAGCAAAATTATAACCGAACTAAAATCATGCATAACATTTTACATGAGAAATCTAAACACTTGCAGTACAAAACACAGCATTATACAACGAAAGCAGTAATTATACATATTAAAAATCAACAAACAAGAGAAGTACAAAGCCAACGTTAAATATATGGGTTATTTCAGCAACTCAAAATGCTGCTTCAATGGCTGTTAGCAAATTAGAATCAGAGAATGTTGGTATTTTTAGCGCATTCCAGTCGCTAATAAAGTTTGGAAAGAAAGAGTATTTAAGGACGTTCAATCGACAGGTATATTCTCCAATTTTATATAAGTGATCTTTCCGTTCGTACATATAACTACGCATCTTTAAAGGGACACTGAAGTGATTTGTAAACAATGCGGGATTACGAGCGCAAATTGTAGTCCGGAGTCCCTAGGCCCTGTTTCGACCACTCTGATTGCGTTTACGCGAATTTATTTAGTAGAAAAATTAATTCGAAAATACTGTCCTCCTCTCTTTACGCTCGCCCATTTTCTTTGGCGTTTTCGTGTGACGTCAGCAGGAGAGGAGCTGGCAATTGGCTGCGCTACTGCACGGCTCGCCGACCTTCCGCGACCGAGTCAGTCGGCCCAACTATAGTGCCCAGAATAGTATATTCTAGGCACTATAGCCCAACGTTTAGTCTGCCGGCCGCTGACGGGTCGTCGCAATTCGCTCGATCAGTTGAAACTGATTGATTGTGGGGTTTAACGCGCCGACGCCGTAGTGGAGGGCTCCGGATTAATTTTGACCACCTGGGGATCTTTAACGTGCGCCGAAATCTCGTACACACGGGCGTTTTTGCTTTTCGCCTCCATCAGAAAAGCGGCCACCGCGGCCGGGAATCGAACCCGCGACCTCGTGCTCAGCAGGGCAACGCCTTAGCCACTGAGGATCAGTTGAAACTAAGCCACAACACGTTTGTGAATGGAAGAATGTGCCTTTCTTTACTTCGTTAGTTTGTACACTGTATCTAGCTCCAAGTCAAGGTCGCTTCACACAAGCGCTGCACAAGCGCACATGCGACGCTTCGCTGTCTGGTACGCCAGTAGGAAAATATAAGGCCTCCTGAAGGGGGAGAAGAGTCAGCGAAGTCAATATAGTATTAAGGAAATAAAATCAACTGATATTTTTACCGTACAGCGTAAAACTAGGGTGCGGGAAGCACTTTTTTACGCTGAGCGAACAAGCACAGCGGTCAGCAGCACGACTACGCATCTGCGAACGCTTTTCCGTCTAAGAAATGCAATTGCTAGACGTGAGCTATTGTGGAAACTCGGAGGACGCTTACTGCACGAGCGCAATACAACAAAAAGTCACCTAAGCTGCTTGAAATACCAAAACTAAATAAAAGTGTAAACTGGTTATACATTATATACCGTAAATTTCAACTGTCGGCAGCGCACTCGCCCATGTCCGTGTAGTCTGGAGCGCTAGGTATATCATCGCAAGTGCTTTGCCTGTCACAAGTTCGAGTCCCCGCCAGTACAAGCTTTTTTTTTTGTAAGGTAACTCTTTTGTTTTTCGCCGATGTTTTCTATACTGAGTTCGCCTTTTTTCGGGCCGCAAAGTTCACTGCTCCACGAACTAGTCCGCAGAACTTGCGCAGCCTGGCACTGACGCGCTAGCGAGTTCTCGTTGGCGTGCTGTTGCCATAAGCACCAACTGCTTGCGGGCAGTGGTCACAGGCCAGAATCAACAGACGCTTGGCCTGGTGCGAACACGCTTTTTACGATACAGGCATGAGTGAGGCAAGCTCCAAATATGGGGGAAAAGCGCATGCATTTGTGCGTCTGCGAGGTCGCAGAGGGCGTTCATGCACTGCGTAGGCTTCGGCTAGTGAATGCTACGATTACAAGCCGTCCTGGGAGGCTTATATTATGCAGTTTACAGCCGACAACATGGCAGAAGCGCGGTACTACTATTACTGGGATATTGAGAATGCCCATCCAACGACGCCATCGGATGTCAAACATGTTGTTTTACAGAACCGAAACCGAAACCGAAACTTGTTTGATTGCTAAGCTTGGGCATCGTCCAATCACGGTGCCCCCTCCTCCCAACGTCACAGCTTAGTTGGTGCGGCCGCCGCAAACCGCGCATGGTAGTTTTTCTTCTTTCGCGCTTTGTAAAATAATTACCGATTTGTCAACCGGATAAACGATGAAAAGTGTGCTAATTTGAGCCAGTCTACGCAGTGTAAGCAAAAACGAGAGCTTGACAAATTCACTTCAGTGTCACTTTAAATACCGCTCTTTATTTATTCCAGTCTTACCATGATATATATTTTAAGGAAATTTAAGTCAGTACTTTCCGTCGTCCACAAAGGGGTTTCCATCCCAGGGCCTGAAGAATTGCAGAAGCCCTTATTCTGAAATCGTAATTACCTGTTACAAACCTCGCAGCCTTTTTTTCACCCTCTGCAACTTTTCTTTCAGTACATTCATAAAAGGGTCGCAAGAAACACAACCATACACTAGAATTGGGCGCACATTTGTAATATATAGAGGGTTTCCTCGAGTGTTTGCGGCGCGTCGCGGAAATTTCTTTGGAAAAATCAATTAAGCGCGAAGCCTTGGCTGTGATTACATCTACGTGACTGGTCCAATCTAGTGTTTCCGTGAATGTTACGCCAAGCTAGTTTACTTGTCCTACCTTTTCTACTACGCAGGAATTTAAGTAATAAGACCTGGACACTACCTTTTTTAGTAAGTAAATTGCACACGAAAACATTCAGTTAGGTTTAAACTAATTTGCCACTGAGCACACCAAGACACAATCTTATCGAAGTCAGACTGCAGTACTGTTGTGTCATCAACACACATGACTGGGCAATACAAAACACAATCATCAGCATAAAGCCTCACTGTACATTTCAAACCCAGTGGAAAATCATAATTATAAATAAAAAAGAAGCGGCCCCAGAACCAACCCTGGTGGCACCCCAGACAGTACATCAGCTGTTGATGAAGACACACCATTTATCACAACACATTGCTTACGGCCGCTGAGATAATCCTTAATCCAGTCTATGAGGCTTTTAGGAGCTTGCACAGCGTACAGCGTTTAGGAGCTTGCTCATTTTTAAGAGCTTGCACAGCGTAGATGTCAAGGCGATTGGGCGCAAGTTACGAAGTTCATGTGGTGATTACCCGAGCTTTGGGGTGGGGACAATATCCGCCCGCAGCCACGATTCAGGGAGTTTACCAGAGAGTGACACCTGATTTAAGGAGTCCAGAAGCGTCGTGAGAGCTGGGTCGTCAATATTTATGAACACCTCGTAAGTAATGGCGTCGGGACACAGAACAGTACGTAGTTTAGCTTGATCGATTGCGGCCAAGAATTCAGCCATTGTAAACGGTGACTGGATTCCCGAAATGGCTTCGCAAGCTGGTTGTAAGCCCACACTGCTCGGCAGGGGGAACGGAACCGGCTTTGCCACTGGCACAGCATTAAAGGCTGGAAACAAGGCCCGGGCAACGTCGGGGGCTAATTGTGCCGTATCCTTGTCGGATGCAATGCAAGTGCTAGCTGCTGCTTCCGGAGGGCGACTGCCAGATTGCATGGCGCTAAAAGTACGCCAGACGAACGCCATTGAAGATGACGGACCGAGAGAGGCGCCCTAGTCAAGCCAGCGCTGCCTGGACAGTTTTTTCTCGTGCCGTCTGGCAGCGGAGGTAAGGCGCTG
The DNA here is from genome assembly GCF_048455015.1 of Haemaphysalis longicornis. Taxonomy (NCBI): domain Eukaryota; kingdom Metazoa; phylum Arthropoda; class Arachnida; order Ixodida; family Ixodidae; genus Haemaphysalis; species Haemaphysalis longicornis. Next base: position 77,572 of record NW_027526455.1, read on the forward strand.
AATCTGGAGCCTGGCAGGAATCGACGAAGGGTCCCGGTTGGCAATTACTTCGGCTTGACTACGTTTGGCCCAGAGCTGCAGGAGCCGGAGATCAGGCCTAGGGCGGGACTCCTCCACCGACGTATGCTGGGAGACCTCCGTGAGGACACGGCGAAGCAGATCGATGGGACCCGAGATGGACGCTGAGAGGGAAGCGTTGAGGGCGGATCGGATGGTATCCCAGTTTATCACTGTGCACCGGCGACGAAGGCGACCCGTTGATTTCGGAACAAGCCCGAGGCGAATGGGGTGGTGGTCGCTGCCCCAGCAGTCCGCCTTGCGTTGCCAGGAGATCGTTTGTGTACCCAGCCACCACGACAAGTCAGGTGAGTATGGGGGCACCCGGGCTTGGGTACAACGGCGTGAAGCGTAAAGCAGGCATTGGTGAAGTGCTCCAGAACCACTCGACCACGCTCACTTGAGGCAGGGTATCCCCAGTCACAGTGGTGAGCATTCAAGTCCCCCGGTACTAGGATGAGGCAGCCAGGGTGAGTTCGCCGTAGTTGGGTTAGCCAAACCAGCCGCAGGCGGGGAGCACTACCACTGTAAGGGCGCACGTAACACGACACCAGGGGCCGAATTCTCTAAAAAACAGGCGTCGCTTTGAAACGACGGGGTAGCGCCATGCAAATGCACGTGTTCTGGGGTTGGGACCCTCGGTTTGAGGAAGCTGTGCACACAGTGTGAGCCGCAGAAAAGCACTGTGGCAAGGGCGCGAAGCGACACGTGAAACGATGGGGGCCAGTTAGTGTCGCTTCGCGCCCTTGCCACAGTGCTTTTCTGCGGCTCACACTGTGTGCACAGCTTCCTCAAAGCGATGGCCCCAACCCCAGAAAACGTGCATTTGCATGACGCTACCCCGTCGTTTCAAAGCGACGCCCCGTCTTTTTAAAGAATTCGGCCCCAGGATAACCGCACAATGCGGAGGCTGCACCTTTACCGCCACCACCTCCTGCCAGGCTATACACCACGAATTTAGAGGGATAAGGTTTTGAGGAAACACAGTTAGAACATAAATGACCGCCTTGCCCGGAGAAGTAGAAGTTGAGCTGCACCGCCGATCAGGAATAGACGGCTCCGCGTATGCCGTAAATTGAGGCAGGCGAGGGAGAGAGCTCGTCTCGTGATCGTATTATCCGATTCGATGTTAGTTATATCAGCATTAACTTCATCTTCCGACTCTCCTTTGTAGCCGTATGGCTGCATTGAGATGGATGTCATATTTTCCTTCACAGAAGTTTCATTTTACGGCCTTGGTTTTTCGGAAATAAATTAGTTTTTTCAGGCCCTCACGAATTTCAACAGGTGAGTTAGCCATCACCAATCCCCCCTTGTGGGTACGCGTTAAAAACTTCGAGGCACCACCACCACCACCACCACCACCACCATCATCATCATCATCATCATCACCACCACCACCACCACCACCACACCACCATAATTATCATCATCATCATCATAATTATCAACATCATAAACAACAACGTGCGGAGATAGTACATTTCGGTAATAGAACAGCCCGAAAAAGTATATCCACGCGTTGGAAGCGGTAGAACAAATGCTTTGTCGAAGTAATCATCCCACTCAACTGCGCAGAGGACCAGGGAATCCTCCGATTTAAAAGCCAGCTGCAACAAAATTTTCGGCTGTTTAAATGCACTCTTTTCTGGTAGTATAACCTTAAACGTTGCTACCTGCAATATTTGGAGGCCCAAATGTGCTTCGCTGCATCGTAAACGAAGAACAAAAACGTTCTTTTCAAACCGAAACTGAAAAAAATGGCGGCCATTACGGATGGCCGGAAGTGACATTACACTCAGGAATCGAGTGGGCGCAGCCAGCGGATTTTCCCACACCTGCCTTTGAGAAGACGGCACGCATTGGATGGGTTTTGGGTCGTCTGTTGCTTCAGATACTTAAAACACGCGCGAAATGGGGTAGGGAAGTTCGTGCAACCATTATTGCTTCGCTGTAAGCTGCTGAGGCGCTCTATAGCCGTCTGGTAAACCGAAAACACGGGCATCGCGATACGCCGTGGCGAAGCTGGGAGCTAGAAATAGGTGCACAAAAGGCAGTACGTGTTGAGCGCTAGATGGGCGCCGTCCCAGCTAATATGCCCTGTGCCGATCGAACTATCCTGTGTTTGTGAGAGAAAAGAAAAAAAAAAGCTACTGCGGGAGGAAAGTGTCGAAACATGCCGGCTAGGGTGTAGGAATTCAGTTTCAGCGCATGTTATGAAAGTTCAAATCCAGAATTTTATTATGTTTGTTTACACAGGCAGTTTTGTTCTTGTTAGCAGAGTGCCCGCGCCAAATCTTTAGATAATGATGGCATGCAGCGACGAAAGCACTCCAGTGTCTTCACTCGTGAAGCAGTGACCTTTCCCGAGGCTCAGTGATGCGAAATCTGGCCTCGTTTTTTATCTGTTTTTTTTTTCTAACTGGCGAGGGAAATGTTGCCGACAGCGGCTAGTATTTATTTGCTTTTTGCGAAGTTGTTTGAACTTAATAGATTCCGTGCAGTGCGCCGTGTGCTCAACTCGTCGGCGCCACGACCCGCGCGATAACAGTGACAACGGCGTATCACCTCGCGTCGGCGCAGAGCTCTTCGATGGCGTCGGCGTCCTCGCGCTGTCGAAACGTCGACCGGCCGATCGTGCAGTGGGCCGCACAGCTAGCTGCCGTACTCGTTCACACCCCGACCGGCCGCGACAACAGCGTATCGTCTCGCGTCGGCCGTTCTACGTATTGCTCACTCGTAGACACGCCCGGATGCGCGCTTGCAGTGCGCCGCAGAGCTGCCGTAGTCGTTCGCGCGCCGCCGCACCGACCAGCCGCGATAACAGCGTATCGCCTCACGTGGGTCGTACGCGCGTTTCGCGTGCTCGTCGAGTCGACCGAAAGCCTTCTGCCGCCGTCGCGCCCACGAAATCGGCCGCTGTGCTACTGCCGTATTCGCTCACCGACGGTGTATTGCCTGGCGTAGACCGGCCCCGGCACTTTTCGAATTTGCTCTTTATGTATCGGCAACCCAGAGCTTCTTCAGGTTCTCGCATTGCGGAAACGCGTGAAAGCAATTATTCATGCAAGAGGCACGAATTACACTGGTCACTCGCGTGAGGCCGCACGTCAAAGGGCTACAGAGGAGAGACGACGGCCGCACGGGAGTCCTGACTGGCACGTCACAACCGGAAGTCCGCCGCAGTGGCGACTAGCTGCGGCGGCACTCCGCAAGGTGCTGCGTCGGCTGAAGTGGCGTGTTTTCGAATGGTTTTAATAAAAAAAATTCCCCCGCATTTCCCCGAGGGGAGAATGTGAAAGTGCGAATGCACGGTTGTCGGCCCGCTTGCGGCGCTTGCGCTCGGCCCCCGCAGCCCACCGCCTCGCCGCCTTCTCTTCCATCTCTTCCATCGGGTTTGTAGTATCACGTGTACACCACGCAGTTATCAAGCCGCTATAACGCCGCTGAGTCGCCAACGCACGCCGCTGACGACGTAGTTTGAATGCGTTAAAGATATAAGGCGCGTCACTAACACTGATACCACCGTCGTTTCCGTGGCTTGGTCGGTAGAGCGTCGCGCTGCGGCCGCAAAGTCCTCGGATCGAAACCTGGCGCCGGATGCTGTTTCTTTTTTAAATATAGAGGAGCACTGCGGACGCCGCCGCCGCCGCCGGTGGTGGATGGTTTGGGGTCGCTTATAAAGTGCATTCGCACTTAAAACAACTGCGTGTTTGTGGAGTTTAAAATTGGGTCAGATGGGACTTTAGATATGCATACCACACATTGAAGCAGAATTTAGGGCCGGTAAATTTTCTTTGCAGTTGGCCTTTAATCATCCCACTAAACTTTGTAAAGGACCTGGACATTCTCCAAATTTATGCAGTGCGTTTCTAACTACGTTCTAAAACGCAGTCATCGAGATGAGAATCTTAGCATATACCCGAGACATAGCTTTCTTTTGCACTAACATTCCTTGACTAGCAGAATGTTGATGCCATTACACAAGAATTCTGCAAGCTTTCAAGTGCTGCCCTAAAATTTCTGAACAGCTGTGGATTTTGCTTCAGGGAATTGGGAATGACAACCGATCATTTCGCTGGAAATCCAGTCTTACAGTTTCGCAATACCGAGTGGCATTTGTTGGAGCACGCTGTGAAAGATACAGAGCCAACCGAAGAGTTGGCTTTGATAACAGCTGTTCATTTTGTCTCGTGCTAGGGTATGACACATTTTTTGGCACCCGTCTTACTTAGGTCCTACAAGTTTTACGTTGCGCTAGCATTGGGATAATGACTTTGTACCGGATTTTCGCAACCTTCATATGGTATTCACGCAGTGAGCCTACAGGTGTTTTGTGATAACCTCTATTCTGGTTTTACGAAGGTGCATTGGACTTGTTCATCTCTTTTTCAGGCAGCGCGTTACTCGCTTATTGTACTTTCGAGATGTTCAGCCTCCCTTTGAGAGTTGTACTGCAAACACGTTTTGCCACTTTTTCCCTGACATTGTGGTGTCTTCGATGTCAGTGGAAGCCCCCCGAATGCCGCGACGATTGCTTAAACAAGCGGGGGACACTTTCCGCTTCTTGAAGCCTCGTTTTAACCTTGGGTACGTATTTAATACTCCGCGTGCGTCTATTGGAGGCCATATTTCGGTCCGTATCCCATTGATTATATCGCGTAATTAAGCCATAACCTCGGGCTGGTCGGTTCTGTACCAAATAGCAAAAAAACTCCTATAAACAAGGAACAGGTAAAGAAGCGAATACACAGACAGGAGCGCTGTATAGCAATTAAAAGCGCGGTGAGGACTCAGTGGTTGGGCTTGCACTTCCGACAATAGTATGTGTTTTTACTGGGTTTTTTCACTGACGCCGTGTGCCGAGATTTTATGCCTCTCCTTATAATGCCTGGACAATAAAAAGTAGTCAGTGCTCGTGAATGTTTTTTTTTCTTTTTTTTTTGTCTTTGCTTAGTGCAGTTTTTTTGCCATATTTATATTTTGAACCGTACCCTCATTGCTGACACCAGGACGTCCTAATGTAGTGTCAAAAATATGTGTTCCGCTAGGTATTCACCATGTTTATTGAAAACACACTGCTAGACTTCCTGTAAAAATTTTCATGCAGGACCTTGGTATCTTATAGCTTGGTTGACAGAATTTTTATTTATTTATTTATTTTCACTACTGCCAGTCTCATTCAGAGACCATAGCAGGTGGGCAAACAGATTGTACATTGAGGTGGTACATAAATAAATATCAGTGCAGAAAAAAGAAACAGGAATGTAGTGAAATGGCAGTCATCACAACGTATAAGAACGAAAAATATACAAATTAGTTTAGTTTTAATTATAGATAGGGTGAATACGGAGCTGAAATTCTTCAAGAACACACTTGAAAACTTACAACATGTACACACTTATAACAAACAAAAAGCATAATCAAGTCGCGCTTTTGAACTTCTGACGAGACAAAGATACCAACAGAAAAAAGAAGAGAAATTGTGCATGAAATGCAGTGGTACACAGGCAAATAATAGCAAACCTGCACACACTCCAGTTCACGCTTATATACTCCCCTAATACTCTTTTACTGGTGGCGCAATGCCTCTGGGGATGCGAGTGTTACATCATTAACAGAACATATTTTCTAATTTTGGTGCAAAGGCAGATAACGATTTCGCATTAGTTAATGAGGAATCTAAACAGTTCCATTTCCTTATGGCAAGTGGAAAAAAGGAGTGCTTGAACGTGTTATTGCGGTAGGAGTACTCTTTCAGTGTGTGTGAATGTTTGTGCCTGGTAACGCGGAAGTCTGATGAACGGATATACAATGATGGGTCAATTTTATAATGGTTGTGAAGTAGCTGAAAAAAAAATTTACACCATCTTCCCGCGAGGGGAACCATGGGGTAGATGCAACGCATCGGGGGTTGCCGTTGCGTTTCCGTCATGTTAGCGATGTCAGCGTGTGGATTGCTGTTGTTGTGTGTCCTATTTACGCAGCATGTTCACCCCCGATGCGTCGCATCTACCCCATGGTTTCCCTCGCGGGAAGATGGTGTAAATTTTTAACCGAGCGCAAGCTGCGCGCTAACGCACAGCTGGCACGGCGACGGGAGCGAGCGCCGCCGAGCGCAAGCTGCACGCTGACCGCGCTGACGCACAGATGGCGCTGCGGTGAGAGCGGCGGAGCACGCATCTGCCCCGGCGAGGAGAATGGGGGAGGGATGCGGACTACGCCGCGACAACGACGCGGAACAAGGCGAGTTAAAGAGATACGTTACATCTAAAATTTACGGCGCGCTTGTTTTGCTCTAATCGCAAGTGTTTGGAGGCCAGAGCTTGCTAACATATTTGTGCGAGACTCGGTGCTCTTATATTTGTTGCAGATGAATCTTGCTGCCTTCCTCTGTACATTTTCTAGCTTTTGAATGTTAGTGACTGTATATGGAAACCATACTGTGTTAGCATATTCTAATCCCGGTCTTACGTAAGTAGTATAGGCTAAAAGCTTGGTTGAGTGAAGGGCTAACCGAAGGCATCTGCAATGATAAAAGAGCTTGCGCAGAGCAATCGAAGTAATATCAGAGATGTGCCCAACTCATCTGAGGTTTGAAGTAATCGTGACGCCTAAATATTTGTGTTCATTCACTTTTTCAAGCCTGGTGTCTCTAATGCTGTAGTCATACTGGATAGCTTCTTTTTTTCGGGTTATCGTCATGTACACTGATTTTTGGGGGTTAATCGACATTTGCCAACGGTCACACCAGTTGGAAAGATGGTGTAAAGAATCGCTTAGTGCAAGGTGATCTGAATGACTGTTAATTTCATTGTAAATAACGCAGTCGTCGGCGAAGAACCTAATGTTGCAATAGATACTGTCTGTGATATCGTTAATAAAAACAAGAAATAACAAAGGCCCCAAAACGGAGCCTTGTGGTACTCCGGACGTAACAGGCAAGGTTTCGGATGGTACTTGGTCATACAGGACATATTGCGAACGGTTAGTTAGGAAGTCCTTAACCCAATCTGTTAATATTCCATCTCCAATATTACTTCGAAGTTTAGCAATTATTTGTTGTGACATAGGGAATCAAATGCTTTAGCAAAGTCTAGTAATATGATATTCGTTTGCGTGCAGTTGTTAACAGGTAATGCTAAATCATGAATAACTTCTGTTAGTTGCGTGATAGTCGACAATGCGCTGCGAAACCCGTGCTGGCAAGATGACAAAATGCCCTTAGTCTCTAAAAAAACGGTTAAGTGATTCAAGAATATATGTTCATATATTCTGCATGACGTGCTGGTTAAAGATATTGGCCTAAAATGTGAAGGGTTATCGCTCTTTCCTGCTTTGGGAATCGGTGTTATTTTAGCTTTTTTCCAGTCGTCTGGACGTTTTGCTATGGCGAGAGATTTGCGGAAAACCATACCAAGGTATATGCTGCACCATTCGGCATATCGCTTAAGAAAGGAATTGGGGACGTCATCTGGCCCCGAAGACTTTTTGGGATCTAGGTCGAGCAAAAGACAAAATATTCCTTCATCAGCTACATCTACAGGGCTGATTCCAGTGTTATTCATATGGGCAAGTTGTGGAATTTTCGCGTCATCTTTTGTAAAAAGAGAGTGGAAAAAGTTGTACGTATTGAAATTCGCCATTTTCTGTTGCAATGAAAGTTCAGGACTGTTGTTTTTTTCTAGGGCTGAAATGTTTCCACAACCTTTGTTGGTTCCCAGTAATAAATGACGGTAGCGTTACTTTAAAGTAATGTCGTTTTTCTTGCTTTGTTTTGGCCTTAAAGTGTGAAATAGCTGTTTTTCGTTTTGATGTATTCGCACTGCAGCACTGTTTTTTTACCGCTTTCCCAATTCGTTTCACTTTCCGCTTTGCGTGTAGAATTTCTCTTGTGATCAAGGGATTATTTCTTTGCGGCCGTGTAGGCCGCAATGGAATAAATTTCTTCATGCAGTGCAGAACAATGCGTTTGAACCTTAGCAAGAGGTCATTTACAGTTGTGGCGGGATCCGCATTTGTTCACGAGCAGAGACAATTGATCATTGCTTTGTAGACTGCAGGGATGCTGTGTGTTAGGTTGCGATACCCCCTTAGGGGTACGGGCTATCAGCGCCGCATGTCGTCGTCGTCTCATATTGTAGTATCATGTAGTCACGGTTCTAAAAAGAGCGGGGCACTCGTTTTTCAACGCCTGGCGCTAGAATGAAACTCGTACTAAAAGAACACAACCGGGCCACTCGTTATCCATCGCCTCGCGCTAGAACGCTTTGTGTTTCAAAGACACTAGACTTACACCAAAGCTGTATACCCCTACCCCTAACGCTTTCATCTCAATGGGCAAAAAACATCTACGCGCCAAGAATACACTTTTACACTGCAGGCTTCGCCCTTCCTCAGGGTGAAAGTTAGAGGAGATGGCCCGGGATTATTTGATGGAACGCACTCTTCGCGCGGATTCTCTCCCTCCCAAATTTCAATCTGTACCTAAAGGAATAGTCGTTCTTAAGGTTTTCTCTTTGGCGTTCAGCTTGTAAGTTCTAGGATAAAGTCCTATATCACATTATGTGCTTCAAAATATCGGCCATTTACATGTTATTGTCACGTGAATACTTCAAACATCACATCTTAACTGGGACAATTTCAAAAAATGGCTCCAATCCACACTGTGAAGGTGCTTGGAAATAAGCTTTAAACGACACCCACAACAGTTGCCCATGCGACGTCAATTGAATTCACACACGTGGCTCGACATATAGTGAAAGCAGACATTCTGCCAGCCGTTACCTGCAATCCGCGGGGCTGGCGTCCCGAACGCAGCAGCAGCGTCGGCAATGGCCGAAAGAAAACTAAGAGAAGCATCTTTCTAAGGGTGAGACAGCGGAACTTAGCCATCCTAATGTCGTACTTAGGTGCAACACCACCGCGTCACACAAGTGGAAACACTGAAACTCCATTTTAAATTTTAAACTCCAAGCGCGCGCAGTACATCTATTAGAAACGTTCCAAAAAATGCCACTTCAGCCGACGCAGCACCTAGCGGAGTGTGCCTACAACTGGTTGCTACTGCGGCGAACTTCCCGATGTGATGTCCCAATCGGGACTCGCTGTGCTTCCGTCGTCTCTCCTCAGTAGCCCTTCTACGTGCGGCCTTACGCGAGTAAGCAGCGCAATTTGTGCATTTTGCATGAATAATTGCTGTCTCGCGTTTTCCTAATGCGAGAAGATTGGGAAGCTC